>NC_092724.1:153322727-153613395 GCF_047496885.1 Scyliorhinus torazame | reverse complement strand
GCAGCTTGCAACAAGAGAAGCTTTGCAGATAGGGGCTTGTGCGAAGATCCACAAAATGAATACCTCAAGGAGCAAGGCTGCAAATGTGCAGCCATGTCACCGTCGTACACTGCACAGCACCGTTAGCACAGATTATTTGCTCAAGGGTCCGATCCAATGGCCCTGCTGCGCCACAGTGCAGTGTGCCTGATAGAAGCCAGGGGAACCCGCTCCTGGGACCTACCCGGTTCACAATGCCTCACGAGATCTGACGCTAGATGTTGCGATATAAATCCCGTAAATCTGCATATTAGAGCGAGACAGCTGGTTTCAGTTTAATGTGCAGATTCCCGAGGTACCCGAGGCGTGGGATCTATCCCCTTTACCTCAGAAACCTCAGACAAGCGCCGCTCAGTACTGGTGTCCGCAGACGGATCAATACGGGCGGCACGGTGGTTAGCACTGTCGCTCCACAGTCGGTGGAAGCAGAAGTTTAATAAGGATATTAAACTTCTGCTTCCAACACTCTCTATCAAAAAATTTTTTTTAAAGTATGTGGACGTCACTGGCTGTGCCATCCCTAACCCCGTGAACTCAGTGGCTTGTGAGGCCATTTAAAAGTCAACCACATTTCTGTCGTTAGGTCTGGAGTCACATGCAGGCCATGGTGTTCCTGCGCCATTGGCTGACTGGGAAAGGAATAACATTCCAAGAGAGAGTTGGCAATGGCATTCTGCCCGAGGAGAGCACTCCTAATCCTTGGCTATGTACTGAGGTGTGTATTGACAAGGGCCCCCCCCCATCAGCCAGGTTGAGTACAAAGACTTGAAGTGAAACTTGGGACATTGCCTGGGCCTGAGATGAGAGCTCAGGATACAGTAGAGTGGTCAAAAGCTATGGTCGCATGATCATGTGGTGTGGGGCAAGGGTGGCGTGGAGTTTTTCCAAAGTAGTAAGTGAGGTAAGGACTGGCCAGGACACAAGTCTTTGAGAGGCAGCTTCAGACAATGAATGGGCAATGCATGGTGCTCAGGAGACAGAAGCTAATTGTCACGCCTCGCTCTTTAACACTGCAGTGAGGAGAAGGTCAGGTGAACTCTTATCATTCTTTTCGCTCCTAGGGAGGAGAGGAGAAGAAGACATGAATGGAAGACCCAAAGAGAAAATGCTGGAAAATCTCAGCAGGTCTGGCAGCATCTGTAGGGAGAGAAAAGAGCTAACGTTTTGAGTCCAGATGACCCTTTGTCAAAGCACCGGATTATCCCAGCTCGCACTCAGCTGCTGTTTTCTCTGCAAATTTGTTCTTTTTTGTTATGTATCTTTCTCGGCCGATTTTTGGCCTTAATAAACACACCCTGTCAGCTCTATGTCCGATGAGCCTTGGGAGCACTGTCATTTTGATTGACTGCACCCTACCCACCAAGGACAGCGGCAATGCGTCCCACCTCTTGAACTCCTCCTCCATTTGCTCCACAAGCATTGTAAAGTTAAGCCTATGCAGGGCTCCTCAGCTCCTGGCCACCTGGTCCCCCAAATATCTGAAGCTCCTCTCCGCCCTTTTTAGTGGGAGCTCGCCAATCCCCCTCTCCTGAACTACGAACAGCTCGCTCTTCCCCATATTGAGCTTGTACCCCGAAAAGTCCCCGAATTCCCTAAGGATCCTCATTACCTCTGGCATTCCTCCCACCGGGTCCGCCACATACAGCAGCAGGTCGTCCGCATAAAGCGACACCCTATGCTCCTCCCCACCCCGCACCAACCCCCTCCAGTTCCTCGACTCTCTCAGTGCCATAGCCAGGGGTTCAATCGCCAGTGCGAAGAGCAGGGGGGGACAGGGGACACTCCTGTCTCGTCCCTCGGTGCAACCGAAAGTACTCGGACCTCCTCCTATTTGTGGCCACACTCGCCATCGGGACCTCATACAACAGCCTAACCCACCTGACAAACCCCTCCTCAAACCCAAACCTCTTCAGCACCTCCCACAGGTACCCCCACTCTACCCTATCGAAGATCTTCTCAGCGTCCATCGCCACCACTATCTCCGCCTCCCCCTCCCTCGCCAGTATCATGATAACGTTCAAAAGCCTCCGCACATTCGCGTTCAACTGTCTCCCCTTCACAAACCCCGTCTGGTCTTCATGGATGATCTGCGGCACACAATTCTCAATCCTCGTGGCTAAGACCTTCACCAGCACCTTGGCATTTACATTTAGCAAGGAAATCGGTCTGTAAGACCCCCATTGCAGGGGATCCTTGTCCTGCTTCAGGATCAAGGAGATCAGTGCCCGGGACATCGTCGGGGGTAAAGCCCCCCCCCTCCCTTGCCTCATTAAAGGTCCTAACTAACAGCGGGCCCAACAGGTCCATATAATTGTTATAGAACTCGACTGGGAAACCGTCCGGCCCCGGTGCCTTCCCCGCCTGCATGTTTCCTATCCCTTTGATCAGCTCCTCCAGCCCAATCGGGGCCCCCAGTCCTGCCACCAGTCCCTCTTCCACCTTTGGAAACCTCAATTGGTCCAGGAAACGGCCCATCCCTCCCTCCTCCCGTGGGGCTCGGATCGGTACAATTCCTCGTAGAAGTCCCTGAAGACCCCATTGATGCCAACCCCACTCCGCACAATGCTCCCTCCCCTGTCCTTAACTCCCCCGATCTCCCTAGCTGCGTCCCGCTTCCGAAGCTGATGCGCCAGCATCCGGCTTGCCTTTTCCCCATACTCGTAGACCGCCCCCTGGGCCTTCCTCCACTGCACCTCCGCCTTCCTGGTGGTCACCAGGTCGAATTCGACCTGGAAGCTGCGCCTCTTCCTCAACAATCCTTCCTCAGGCTCTTCCACATTCCTCCTGTCTACCCTCACCATCTCCCCCACCAGCCTCTCCCTCTCCCCCCGCTCCCTCCGCTCCTTGTGGGCCCTAATGGAGATCAGCTCTTCCCTCACCACCGCCTTCAGTGCCTCCCATACCATCCCCACTCTGACCTCCCCGTTGTCGTTGGTCTCCAAGTACCTCTCTATACTTCCTCGGACCCGCTCACTCACTTCCTCGTCCGCCAACAGCCCCACCTCCAAGCGCCACAGCGGGCGCTGGTCCCTCTCCTCCCCCATCTCCAAGTCCACCCAATGCGGGGCGTGGTCCAAAATGGCTATTGCCGAATACTCGGTATCTTCTACTCTCGCTATCAGCGCCCTACTCAAAATGAAAAAGTCGATTTGAGAATAAGCCTCATGGACATGTGAGAAGAATGAAAATTCCCTAGCCCCCAGCCTTGCAAATCTCCAAGGGTCCACCCCTCCCATTTGGTCCATAAATCCCCTCAACACTCTAGCCGCCGCCGGTTTCCTACCCGTCCTAGACCTGGAGCGATCCAGTGCCAGATCCAACAACGTGTTAAGGTCTCCCCCAATTATCAGGCCCCCACTTCCAAGTCTGGGATCCGACCCAACATACGCCGCATAAAACCCGCATTGTCCCAGTTCGGAGCATACACATTGACCAGTACCACCCTCTCTCCCTGCAACTTACCATTTACCAACATGTACCTACCGCCATTATCTGCCACAATGCTCGACGCCTCGAATGACACCTTCTTTCCCACCAAGATCGCCACCCCTCGATTGTTAGCATCTAGCCCCGAGTGAAACACCTGACCTACCCACCCTTTCCTCAGTCTTACCTGGTCTGCCATCTTCAGGTGTGTCTCCTGGAGCATAACCACATCCGCCTTGAGCCCCTTCAGGTGCGTGAACACGCGGGCCCGCTTAACCGGCCCATTCAGCCCCCTTACATTCCAGGTTATCAGCCGGATCGGGGGCTACCCGCCCCCCTCCCCGCCGACTAGCCATGACCCCTCCTCAGCCAGCCACGCGCCCGCACCCCACACCTGGCCCGTTCCCCACAGCGGCATACCCCCATCTCGACCCCCCCCCACTCGCTCCAGCTCCTCCTTGACCTTAGTAGCAGCAACTCGACACCCCCCCCACCACCCCCACCACCACCACCCCCCCCCCCACCACCCCCCCCCGCCCCCCCCCACCCCCCACCCCCGCCCCCCCCCCCCACCCCCCCCCCGCCCACCCCCCCCCCCCCCCCCCACCCCCCTCCGGCTAGGACCCATCCTAGCTGGTTTACTTCCCCCATTGCACTTCCGCAAGTCAGCTGACTCCTGCTGACCCCGGCCACTCCCACCTCCCCTTCGACTCCTCCCATTGTGTGGCACACCCTCCTCTCCCGCTCCCCATCCACAGGCTCTCCCCCTCCCCCCTTCGTTCTAAGCGCGGGAAACAATCCTCGCTTCCCCTCCTCGGCCCGGCACCCCAGTCTTCATTGCGGGAAAAAAGCCCGCGCTCTCCACCTACCAGGCCCTGCCACCAACCAAAACAGTGCCCAACCCGCCCCATCCACCCTCCCCAATCCGAAAGAGAAAAACACAGAGAAAAAGAAACCCAAAACAATGCAAAGGCCCCCCCCCACCCCGAACCAAAAATAGGCATAACATATCCACCGCAGTCCCCAATCGCCCATCCCGACCCTCAATCTGTGTCCAGCTTCTCGGCCTGAACAAAGGTCCATGCCTCCTCAGGAGACTCAAAATAATGGTGCCAGTCCTTGTAGGTAACCCACAGTCGCGCCAGCTGCAACATGCCAAACTTCACCCCCTTCCAGTGCAGCACTGCCTTCGCTCGATTGTACCCGGGCCTCCTCTTCACCACCTCTGCACTCCAGTCCTGATATATCCGAACCTCCGCGTTCTCCCACCTGCTGCTCCTCTCCTTCTTGGCCCACCTGAGCACACACTCCCGATCGACGAACCGATGGAACCACACCAGCACTGCCCGCGGAGGCTCGTTAGCCTTGGGCCTCCTCGCCAACACTCTATGGGCCCCTTCCAGCTCCAGGGGCCCCTGGAAGGACCCCGCTCCCATCAGCGAGTTCAACATGGTGACCACATAGGCCCCCACGTCCGGCCCCTCCAGCCCCTCCGGGAGGCCCAGAATCCGCAGATTCTTCCTCCTCGACTGATTCTCCATCTCCTCGAACCGCTCCTGCCATTTATTGTGGAGCGCCTCGTGCACCTCCACCTTTACCACCAGGCCTAAGATTTCATCCTCATTGTCAGAAACCTTTTGTCGAGCCTCTCGGATCGCCACCCCCTGGGCCGTCTGTGTCTCCAGCAGCTTATCAATAGAAGCCTTCATCGGCTCTAGCAGGTCCGATTTAATCTCTCTGAGGCAGCGCTGGATACCCTCCTGTTGCTCCTCCGCCCACTGCCTCCACGCTGCCTGGTCTCCGCCCGCCGCCATTTTGTCCTTCTTCCCTCCCTTCTTCTGGTCCACCACCACCTTTTTTGTCGCCCCGCTCCGAGTTAAAGCCATATACTGACGGGGAGCTATGAGTAACTCCTTCCCACAACGGGAAACGTCGAAAAAGTTCCCTTGGGGGCCCTGAAAACAGCCCAAAAGTCCGCTTTTGCGGGAGCCACCGAATGTGCGACTTAGCTCCGCATAGCCGCAACCGGAAGTCTCGAGAGGGAATCCTTTTGGCAGTGTTCGCTTCACCAATCTGCCCCAAAAAGTCTGTGGAAACTCCTGAAAAAGGTCTGAGAGTCCGTTCCAGATGGGAGCTGCTGAATGCGCGACCTACTCCTCCATGGCCACCACCGGAAGCCTCGTCCCCGCTTCTTCAATGGCCTTGGTGAGATCTTTTAACAGTTGTTCCCACTGCTGCTAGAAGTCACCTTTCATAAAGGCCCTCAAGTCAGCTTGCAGCTTTAAGCTTGCCCTTCCCCTGCCTGCATGCTGGAAGAGGCCCCTCTCTCCCCTGCAGTTACAGCCAAACCTTTTACAGTTTCTGCCGGGTCTGGTAACCAATAGACATACCATCCCTGGGGGACACTGTCAGGGGAATATTGCATTCTTCTTCCCACACCGGGAAATGTCAAACAAATGTCGTAGGGGCTCTGTAAAGAGCCCAAAAGTCCATTCCAAGCGGGAGCTACCGAATATCTTTAACCCTCATTCATCTTGTTTCACTCTCTTTAACCCTCATTCATCTTGTTTCACTTTCTTTAACACTCATTCCTGTCGTTTCACTCTCTTTAACCCTCATTCATCTTGTTTCACTCTCTTTAACCCTCATTCATCTCGTTTCACTCTCTTTAACCCTCATACATCTTGTTTCACTCTCGTTAACCCTAATTCATCTTGTTTCACTCTCTTCAACCCTCATTCATCTTCATTCACTCTCTTCAACCCTCATTCATCTTGTTTCATTCTGTTTAACCCTCATTCATCTTGTTTCACTCTCTTTAACCCTTATTCATCTTGTATCACTCCCTTTAACACTCCTTCATCTTGTTTCACTGTCTTTAACTCTCCTTCATCTTGTTTCACTCTCTTTAACCCTCCTTCATCTCGTTTCACTCCCTTTAACCATCGTTCATCTTGTTTCACTCTCTTTAACCCTCATTCATTATGTTTCACTCTGTTTAACCCACGTTCATCTCGTTTCACTCTCGTTAATCCTCCTTCATCTCGTTTCACTCTCTTTAAACCTCCTTCATCTCGTTTCACTCTCTTTAACCCCCCTCAAACTTGTTGCACTCTCTTTAACCCTCCTTCATCTCGTTTCACTCTCTTTAACCCCCCCTCAATCTCGTTGCACTCTCTTTAACACTCCTTCATCTCGTTTCACTCTCGTTCACCCTCATTCATCTTGTTTCACTCTCTTTAACCGTCATTCATCTCGTTTCGCTCTCTTTAACCATCCTTCATCATGTTTCACTGTCTTTAACCCTCCTTCATCTTGTTTCACTCTCTTTAACCCTCATTCATCTTCTTTCACTCTCCTTAACCCTCATTCATCTTGTTTCACTCTCTTTAACCCTCATTCATCTTGTTTCTCTCTGATTAACCCTCATTCATCTTGATTCATTCTCTTTAAGCCTCCTTCATCTTGTTTCACTCTCTTTAACCCTCCTACATCTTGTTTCACTCTCTTTAACCCTCATTCATCTTCTTTCACTCTCTTTAACCCACATTTATCTTGTTTCACTCTCTTTAACCCTCCTCCATCTTGTTTCACTCTCTTTAACCCTCATTCATCTTGTTTCACTCTCTTTAACGCCCCTTCATCTTGTTTCATTCTCTTTCACCCTCCTTCATCTCATTTCACTCTGTTTCACTCTCCCTCATCTTGTTTCACTCACTTTAACCCTCCTTCACCTCGTTTCACCCTCTTTAACCCTCATTCATCTTGTTTCACTCTGTTTAACCCTCATTCATCTTGCTTCACTCTCTTTAACCCTCATTCATCTAGTTTCACTCTGTTTGACCCTCATTCATCTTGTTTCACTCTCTTTAACCCTCATTCATTTTGTTTCACTCTCTTCAACCGTCATTCATCTTGTTTCACTCTCTTTAACCCTCCTTCATCTTGTTTCACTCTCTTTCACCCTCATTCATCTTGTTTCACTCTCTTTAACCCTTATTCATCTTGTATCACTCCCTTTAACACTCCTTCATCTTGTTTCACTGTCTTTAACTCTCCTTCATCTTGTTTCACTCTCTTTGACCCTCATTCATCTTGTTTCACTCTCTTTAAGCCTCCTTCATCTTGTTTCACTCTCTTTAACCCTCCTTCATCTCGTTTCACTCCCTTTAACCATCGTTCATCTTGTTTCACTCTCTTTAACCCTCATTCATTATGTTTCACTCTGTTTAACCCACGTTCATCTCGTTTCACTCTCGTTAATCCTCCTTCATCTCGTTTCACTCTCTTTAAACCTCCTTCATCTCGTTTCACTCTCTTTAACCCCCCTCAAACTTGTTGCACTCTCTTTAACCCTCCTTCATCTCGTTTCACTCTCTTTAACCCCCCCTCAATCTCGTTGCACTCTCTTTAACACTCCTTCATCTCGTTTCACTCTCGTTCACCCTCATTCATCTTGTTTCACTCTCTTTAACCGTCATTCATCTCGTTTCGCTCTCTTTAACCATCCTTCATCATGTTTCACTGTCTTTAACTCTCCTTCATCTTGTTTCACTCTCTTTAACCCTCATTCATCTTCTTTCACTCTCCTTAACCCTCATTCATCTTGTTTCACTCTCTTTAACCCTCATTCATCTTGTTTCTCTCTGATTAACCCTCATTCATCTTGATTCATTCTCTTTAAGCCTCCTTCATCTTGTTTCACTCTCTTTAACCCTCCTACATCTTGTTTCACTCTCTTTAACCCTCATTCATCTTCTTTCACTCTCTTTAACCCACATTTATCTTGTTTCACTCTCTTTAACCCTCCTCCATCTTGTTTCACTCTCTTTAACCCTCATTCATCTTGTTTCACTCTCTTTAACGCCCCTTCATCTTGTTTCATTCTCTTTCACCCTCCTTCATCTCATTTCACTCTGTTTCACTCTCCCTCATCTTGTTTCACTCACTTTAACCCTCCTTCACCTCGTTTCACCCTCTTTAACCCTCATTCATCTTGTTTCACTCTGTTTAACCCTCATTCATCTTGCTTCACTCTCTTTAACCCTCATTCATCTAGTTTCACTCTGTTTGACCCTCATTCATCTTGTTTCACTCTCTTTCACCCTCCTTCATCTTGTTTCACTCTCTTTAACGCCCCTTCATCTTGTTTCACTCTCTTTAAACCTCCTTCATCTTGTTTCTCTCTCTTTAACGCCCCTTCATCTTGTTTCAATCTCTTTCACCCTTCTTCATCTCGTTTCACTCTGTTTAACTCTCCTTCATCTTGTTTCACTCTCTTTCACCCTCCTTCATCTTGTTTCACCCTCTTGAACCCTCATTCATCTTGTTTCAATCTGTTTAACCCTCATTCATCTTGCTTCACTCTCTTTAACCCTCATTCATCTTGTTTCAGTCTGTTTAACCCTCATTCATCTTGTTTCACTTTCGTTAACCCTCCTTCATCTTGTTTCACTCTCTTTCACCCTCCTTCATCTTGTTTCACTCTCTTTAACCCTCATTCATCTCGCTTCACTCCCTTTAACCCTCATTCATCTTGTTTCACTCTCTTTAACCCTCTTTCATCATGTTTCACTGTCTTTAACCCTCATTCATCTCGTTTCACTCCCTTTAACCCTCATTCATCTTGTTTCACTCTCTTTAACCCTCCTTCATCATGTTTCACTGTCTTTAACTCTCCTTCATCTTGTTTCACTCTCTTTAACCCTCCTTCATCTTGTTGCACTCTCTTTAACCCTCATTCACCCTGTTTCACTCTCTTTAACCCTCATTCATCTTGGTTCACTCTCATTAACACTCCTTCGTCTTGCTTCACTCTCTTTTACCCTCATTCATCTTGTTTCACTCCCTTTAACCCTCATTCATCTTGTTTCACTCTCTTTAACCCCCATTCATTATGTTTCACTCTCTTTAACCCTCATTCATCTTGTTTCACTCTCTTTAACCCTCATTCATCTTGTTTCACTCTCTTTCACCCTCATTCATCTTGTCTCACTCTCTTTAACCCTCCTTCATCTTGTTTCACTCTCTTTAACCCTCCTACATCTTGTTTCACTCTCTTTAACCCTCATTCATCTTCTTTCACTCTCTTTAACCCACATTTATCTTGTTTCACTCTCTTTAACCCTCCTCCATCTTGTTTCACTCTCTTTAACCCTCATTCATCTTGTTTCACTCTCTTTAACGCCCCTTCATCTTGTTTCATTCTCTTTCACCCTCCTTCATCTCATTTCACTCTGTTTCACTCTCCCTCATCTTGTTTCACTCACTTTAACCCTCCTTCACCTCGTTTCACCCTCTTTAACCCTCATTCATCTTGTTTCACTCTGTTTAACCCTCATTCATCTTGCTTCACTCTCTTTAACCCTCATTCATCTAGTTTCACACTGTTTGACCCTCATTCATCTTGTTTCACTCTCTTTCACCCTCCTTCATCTTGCTTCACTCTCTTTAACCCTCATTCATCTTGTTTCAGTCTGTTTAACCCTCATTCATCTTGTTTCACTTTCGTTAACCCTCCTTCATCTTGTTTCACTCTCTTTCACCCTCCTTCATCTTGTTTCACTCTCTTTAACCCTCATTCATCTCGCTTCACTCCCTTTAACCCTCATTCATCTTGTTTCACTCTCTTTAACCCTCTTTCATCATGTTTCACTGTCTTTAACCCTCATTCATCTCGTTTCACTCCCTTTAACCCTCATTCATCTTGTTTCACTCTCTTTAACCCTCCTTCATCATGTTTCACTGTCTTTAACTCTCCTTCATCTTGTTTCACTCTCTTTAACCCTCCTTCATCTTGTTGCACTCTCTTTAACCCTCATTCACCCTGTTTCACTCTCTTTAACCCTCATTCATCTTGGTTCACTCTCATTAACACTCCTTCGTCTTGCTTCACTCTCTTTTACCCTCATTCATCTTGTTTCACTCCCTTTAACCCTCATTCATCTTGTTTCACTCTCTTTAACCCCCATTCATTATGTTTCACTCTCTTTAACCCTCATTCATCTTGTTTCACTCTCTTTAACCCTCATTCATCTTGTTTCACTCTCTTTCACCCTCATTCATCTTGTCTCACTCTCTTTAACCCTCATTCATCTTGTTTCACTCTCTTTAACCCACCTTCGTCTTGTTTCAGTCTGTTTAACCCTCATTCATCTTGTTTCACTCTCTTTAACCCTCATTCATCTTGCTTCACTCTCTTTAACCCTCATTCATCTTGTTTCAGTCTGTTTAACCCTCATTCATCTTGTTTCACTTTCGTTAACCCTCATTCATCTTGTTTCACTCTCTTTAACCCTCCTTCATCTTGTTTCACTCTCTTTAACCCTCATTCATCTCGTTTCACTCCCTTTAACCCTCATTCATCTTGTTTCACTCTCTTTAACCCTCCTTCATCATGTTTCACTCTCTTTAACCCTCCTTCATCTTGTTGCACTCTCTTTAACCCTCATTCATTTCGTTTCACTCTCTTTAACCCTCATTCATCTTCTTTCACTCTCTTTAACCCACATTTATCTTGTTTCACTCTCTTTAACCCTCCTCCATCTTGTTTCACTCTCTTTAACCCTCATTCATCTTGTTTCACTCTCTTTAACGCCCCTTCATCTTGTTTCATTCTCTTTCACCCTCCTTCATCTCATTTCACTCTGTTTCACTCTCCCTCATCTTGTTTCACTCACTTTAACCCTCCTTCATCTCGTTTCACCCTCTTTAACCCTCATTCATCTTGCTTCACTCTCTTTAACCCTCATTCATCTTGTTTCACTCTCTTTAACGCCCCTTCATCTTGTTTCATTCTCTTTCACCCTCCTTCATCTCATTTCACTCTGTTTCACTCTCCCTCATCTTGTTTCACTCACTTTAACCCTCCTTCACCTCGTTTCACCCTCTTTAACCCTCATTCATCTTGTTTCACTCTGTTTAACCCTCATTCATCTTGCTTCATTCTCTTTAACCCTCATTCATCTAGTTTCACTCTGTTTGACCCTCATTCATCTTGTTTCACTCTCTTGAACCCTCATTCATTTTGTTTCACTCTCTTTAACCGTCATTCATCTTGTTTCACTCTCTTTAACCCTCCTTCATCTTGTTTCACTCTCTTTCACCCTCCTTCATCTTGTTTCACTCTCTTTAACGCCCCTTCTTCTTGTTTCACTCTCTTTAACCCCCCTCAAACTTGTTGCACTCTCTTTAACCCTCCTTCATCTCGTTTCACTCTCTTTAACCCCCCCTCAATCTCGTTGCACTCTCTTTAACACTCCTTCATCTCGTTTCACTCTCGTTCACCCTCATTCATCTTGTTTCACTCTCTTTAACCGTCATTCATCTCGTTTCGCTCTCTTTAACCATCCTTCATCATGTTTCACTGTCTTTAACCCTCCTTCATCTTGTTTCACTCTCTTTAACCCTCATTCATCTTCTTTCACTCTCCTTAACCCTCATTCATCTTGTTTCACTCTCTTTAACCCTCATTCATCTTGTTTCTCTCTGATTAACCCTCATTCATCTTGATTCATTCTCTTTAAGCCTCCTTCATCTTGTTTCACTCTCTTTAACCCTCCTACATCTTGTTTCACTCTCTTTAACCCTCATTCATCTTCTTTCACTCTCTTTAACCCACATTTATCTTGTTTCACTCTCTTTAACCCTCCTCCATCTTGTTTCACTCTCTTTAACCCTCATTCATCTTGTTTCACTCTCTTTAACGCCCCTTCATCTTGTTTCATTCTCTTTCACCCTCCTTCATCTCATTTCACTCTGTTTCACTCTCCCTCATCTTGTTTCACTCACTTTAACCCTCCTTCACCTCGTTTCAC
Organism: Scyliorhinus torazame; assembly: GCF_047496885.1. Lineage (NCBI taxonomy): Eukaryota > Metazoa > Chordata > Chondrichthyes > Carcharhiniformes > Scyliorhinidae > Scyliorhinus > Scyliorhinus torazame. Next base: position 153,601,114 of record NC_092724.1, on the reverse strand, counting down.
CCTCTTTAACCCTCATTCATCTTGTTTCACTCTGTTTAACCCTCATTCATCTTGCTTCACTCTCTTTAACCCTCATTCATCTAGTTTCACTCTGTTTGACCCTCATTCATCTTGTTTCACTCTCTTTAACCCTCATTCATTTTGTTTCACTCTCTTCAACCGTCATTCATCTTGTTTCACTCTCTTTAACCCTCCTTCATCTTGTTTCACTCTCTTTCACCCTCATTCATCTTGTTTCACTCTCTTTAACCCTTATTCATCTTGTATCACTCCCTTTAACACTCCTTCATCTTGTTTCACTGTCTTTAACTCTCCTTCATCTTGTTTCACTCTCTTTGACCCTCATTCATCTTGTTTCACTCTCTTTAAGCCTCCTTCATCTTGTTTCACTCTCTTTAACCCTCCTTCATCTCGTTTCACTCCCTTTAACCATCGTTCATCTTGTTTCACTCTCTTTAACCCTCATTCATTATGTTTCACTCTGTTTAACCCACGTTCATCTCGTTTCACTCTCGTTAATCCTCCTTCATCTCGTTTCACTCTCTTTAAACCTCCTTCATCTCGTTTCACTCTCTTTAACCCCCCTCAAACTTGTTGCACTCTCTTTAACCCTCCTTCATCTCGTTTCACTCTCTTTAACCCCCCCTCAATCTCGTTGCACTCTCTTTAACACTCCTTCATCTCGTTTCACTCTCGTTCACCCTCATTCATCTTGTTTCACTCTCTTTAACCGTCATTCATCTCGTTTCGCTCTCTTTAACCATCCTTCATCATGTTTCACTGTCTTTAACTCTCCTTCATCTTGTTTCACTCTCTTTAACCCTCATTCATCTTCTTTCACTCTCCTTAACCCTCATTCATCTTGTTTCACTCTCTTTAACCCTCATTCATCTTGTTTCTCTCTGATTAACCCTCATTCATCTTGATTCATTCTCTTTAAGCCTCCTTCATCTTGTTTCACTCTCTTTAACCCTCCTACATCTTGTTTCACTCTCTTTAACCCTCATTCATCTTCTTTCACTCTCTTTAACCCACATTTATCTTGTTTCACTCTCTTTAACCCTCCTCCATCTTGTTTCACTCTCTTTAACCCTCATTCATCTTGTTTCACTCTCTTTAACGCCCCTTCATCTTGTTTCATTCTCTTTCACCCTCCTTCATCTCATTTCACTCTGTTTCACTCTCCCTCATCTTGTTTCACTCACTTTAACCCTCCTTCACCTCGTTTCACCCTCTTTAACCCTCATTCATCTTGTTTCACTCTGTTTAACCCTCATTCATCTTGCTTCACTCTCTTTAACCCTCATTCATCTAGTTTCACTCTGTTTGACCCTCATTCATCTTGTTTCACTCTCTTTCACCCTCCTTCATCTTGTTTCACTCTCTTTAACGCCCCTTCATCTTGTTTCACTCTCTTTAAACCTCCTTCATCTTGTTTCTCTCTCTTTAACGCCCCTTCATCTTGTTTCAATCTCTTTCACCCTTCTTCATCTCGTTTCACTCTGTTTAACTCTCCTTCATCTTGTTTCACTCTCTTTCACCCTCCTTCATCTTGTTTCACCCTCTTGAACCCTCATTCATCTTGTTTCAATCTGTTTAACCCTCATTCATCTTGCTTCACTCTCTTTAACCCTCATTCATCTTGTTTCAGTCTGTTTAACCCTCATTCATCTTGTTTCACTTTCGTTAACCCTCCTTCATCTTGTTTCACTCTCTTTCACCCTCCTTCATCTTGTTTCACTCTCTTTAACCCTCATTCATCTCGCTTCACTCCCTTTAACCCTCATTCATCTTGTTTCACTCTCTTTAACCCTCTTTCATCATGTTTCACTGTCTTTAACCCTCATTCATCTCGTTTCACTCCCTTTAACCCTCATTCATCTTGTTTCACTCTCTTTAACCCTCCTTCATCATGTTTCACTGTCTTTAACTCTCCTTCATCTTGTTTCACTCTCTTTAACCCTCCTTCATCTTGTTGCACTCTCTTTAACCCTCATTCACCCTGTTTCACTCTCTTTAACCCTCATTCATCTTGGTTCACTCTCATTAACACTCCTTCGTCTTGCTTCACTCTCTTTTACCCTCATTCATCTTGTTTCACTCCCTTTAACCCTCATTCATCTTGTTTCACTCTCTTTAACCCCCATTCATTATGTTTCACTCTCTTTAACCCTCATTCATCTTGTTTCACTCTCTTTAACCCTCATTCATCTTGTTTCACTCTCTTTCACCCTCATTCATCTTGTCTCACTCTCTTTAACCCTCCTTCATCTTGTTTCACTCTCTTTAACCCTCCTACATCTTGTTTCACTCTCTTTAACCCTCATTCATCTTCTTTCACTCTCTTTAACCCACATTTATCTTGTTTCACTCTCTTTAACCCTCCTCCATCTTGTTTCACTCTCTTTAACCCTCATTCATCTTGTTTCACTCTCTTTAACGCCCCTTCATCTTGTTTCATTCTCTTTCACCCTCCTTCATCTCATTTCACTCTGTTTCACTCTCCCTCATCTTGTTTCACTCACTTTAACCCTCCTTCACCTCGTTTCACCCTCTTTAACCCTCATTCATCTTGTTTCACTCTGTTTAACCCTCATTCATCTTGCTTCACTCTCTTTAACCCTCATTCATCTAGTTTCACTCTGTTTGACCCTCATTCATCTTGTTTCACTCTCTTTCACCCTCCTTCATCTTGCTTCACTCTCTTTAACCCTCATTCATCTTGTTTCAGTCTGTTTAACCCTCATTCATCTTGTTTCACTTTCGTTAACCCTCCTTCATCTTGTTTCACTCTCTTTCACCCTCCTTCATCTTGTTTCACTCTCTTTAACCCTCATTCATCTCGCTTCACTCCCTTTAACCCTCATTCATCTTGTTTCACTCTCTTTAACCCTCTTTCATCATGTTTCACTGTCTTTAACCCTCATTCATCTCGTTTCACTCCCTTTAACCCTCATTCATCTTGTTTCACTCTCTTTAACCCTCCTTCATCATGTTTCACTGTCTTTAACTCTCCTTCATCTTGTTTCACTCTCTTTAACCCTCCTTCATCTTGTTGCACTCTCTTTAACCCTCATTCACCCTGTTTCACTCTCTTTAACCCTCATTCATCTTGGTTCACTCTCATTAACACTCCTTCGTCTTGCTTCACTCTCTTTTACCCTCATTCATCTTGTTTCACTCCCTTTAACCCTCATTCATCTTGTTTCACTCTCTTTAACCCCCATTCATTATGTTTCACTCTCTTTAACCCTCATTCATCTTGTTTCACTCTCTTTAACCCTCATTCATCTTGTTTCACTCTCTTTCACCCTCATTCATCTTGTCTCACTCTCTTTAACCCTCATTCATCTTGTTTCACTCTCTTTAACCCACCTTCGTCTTGTTTCAGTCTGTTTAACCCTCATTCATCTTGTTTCACTCTCTTTAACCCTCATTCATCTTGCTTCACTCTCTTTAACCCTCATTCATCTTGTTTCAGTCTGTTTAACCCTCATTCATCTTGTTTCACTTTCGTTAACCCTCATTCATCTTGTTTCACTCTCTTTAACCCTCCTTCATCTTGTTTCACTCTCTTGAACCCTCATTCATCTCGTTTCACTCCCTTTAACCCTCATTCATCTTGTTTCACTCTCTTTAACCCTCCTTCATCATGTTTCACTCTCTTTAACCCTCCTTCATCTTGTTGCACTCTCTTTAACCCTCATTCATTTCGTTTCACTCTCTTTAACCCTCATTCATCTTCTTTCACTCTCTTTAACCCACATTTATCTTGTTTCACTCTCTTTAACCCTCCTCCATCTTGTTTCACTCTCTTTAACCCTCATTCATCTTGTTTCACTCTCTTTAACGCCCCTTCATCTTGTTTCATTCTCTTTCACCCTCCTTCATCTCATTTCACTCTGTTTCACTCTCCCTCATCTTGTTTCACTCACTTTAACCCTCCTTCATCTCGTTTCACCCTCTTTAACCCTCATTCATCTTGCTTCACTCTCTTTAACCCTCATTCATCTTGTTTCACTCTCTTTAACGCCCCTTCATCTTGTTTCATTCTCTTTCACCCTCCTTCATCTCATTTCACTCTGTTTCACTCTCCCTCATCTTGTTTCACTCACTTTAACCCTCCTTCACCTCGTTTCACCCTCTTTAACCCTCATTCATCTTGTTTCACTCTGTTTAACCCTCATTCATCTTGCTTCACTCTCTTTAACCCTCATTCATCTAGTTTCACTCTGTTTGACCCTCATTCATCTTGTTTCACTCTCTTGAACCCTCATTCATTTTGTTTCACTCTCTTTAACCGTCATTCATCTTGTTTCACTCTCTTTAACCCTCCTTCATCTTGTTTCACTCTCTTTCACCCTCCTTCATCTTGTTTCACTCTCTTTAACGCCCCTTCATCTTGTTTCACTCTCTTTAAACCTCCTTCATCTTGTTTCTCTCTCTTTAACGCCCCTTCATCTTGTTTCAATCTCTTTAACCCCCCTCAAACCCGTTGCACTCTCTTTAACACTCCTTCATCTCGTTTCACTCTCGTTCACCCTCATTCATCTTGTTCCACTCTCTTTAACCGTCATTCATCTCGTTTCGCTCTCTTTAACCCTCCTTCATCATGTTTCACTGTCTTTAACTCTCCTTCATCTTGTTTCACTCTCTTTAACCCTCATTCATCTTCTTTCACTCTCCTTAACCCTCATTCATCTTGTTTCAATCTCCTTAACCCTCATTCATCTTGTTTCACTCTCTTTAACACTCATTCCTGTCGTTTCACTCTCTTAAACTCTCATTCATCTTGTTTCTCTCTGATTAACCCTCATTCATCTTGATTCATTCTCTTTAAGCCTCCTTCATCTTGTTTCACTCTCTTTAACCCTCCTACATCTTGTTTCACTCTCTTTAACCCTCATTCATCTTCTTTCACTCTCTTTAACCCACATTTATCTTGTTTCACTCTCTTTAACCCTCCTCCATCTTGTTTCACTCTCTTTAAACCTCATTCATCTTGTTTCACTCTCTTTAACGCCCCTTCATCTTGTTTCATTCTCTTTCACCCTCCTTCATCTCATTTCACTCTGTTTCACTCTCCCTCATCTTGTTTCACTCACTTTAACCGTCCTTCACCTCGTTTCACCCTCTTTAACCCTCATTCATCTTGTTTCACTCTGTTTAACCCTCATTCATCTTGCTTCACTCTCTTTAACCCTCATTCATCTAGTTTCACTCTGTTTGACCCTCATTCATCTTGTTTCACTCTCTTTAACCCTCATTCATTTTGTTTCACTCTCTTTAACCGTCATTCATCTTGTTTCACTCTCTTTAACCCTCCTTCATCTTGTTTCACTCTCTTTCACCCTCTTTCATCTTGTTTCACTCTCTTTAACGCCCCTTCATCTTGTTTCACTCTCTTTAAACCTCCTTCATCTTGTTTCTCTCTCTTTAACGCCCCTTCATCTTGTTTCAATCTCTTTCACCCTTCTTCATCTCGTTTCACTCTGTTTAACTCTCCTTCATCTTGTTTCACTCTCTTTCACCCTCCTTCATCTTGTTTCACCCTCTTCAACCCTCATTCATCTTGTTTCACTCTGTTTAACCCTCATTCATCTTGCTTCACTCTCTTTAACCCTCATTCATCTTGTTTCAGTCTGTTTAACCCTCATTCACCTTGTTTCACTTTCGTTAACCCTCCTTCATCTTGTTTCACTCTCTTTCACCCTCCTTCATCTTGTTTCACTCTCTTTAACCCTCATTCATCTCGCTTCACTCCCTTTAACCCTCATTCATCTTGTTTCACTCTCTTTAACCCTCTTTCATCATGTTTCACTGTCTTTAACCCTCATTCATCTCGTTTCACTCCCTTTAACCCTCATTCATCTTGTTTCACTCTCTTTAACCCTCCTTCATCATGTTTCACTGTCTTTAACTCTCCTTCATCTTGTTTCACTCTCTTTAACCCTCCTTCATCTTGTTGCACTCTCTTTAATCCTCATTCACCCTGTTTCACTCTCTTTAACCCTCATTCATCTTGGTTCACTCTCATTAACACTCCTTCGTCTTGCTTCACTCTCTTTTACCCTCATTCATCTTGTTTCACTCCCTTTAACCCTCATTCATCTTGTTTCACTCTCTTTAACCCCCATTCATTATGTTTCACTCTCTTTAACCCTCATTCATCTTGTTTCACTCTCTTTAACCCTCATTCATCTTGTTTCACTCTCTTTCACCCTCATTCATCTTGTCTCACTCTCTTTAACCCTCATTCATCTTGTTTCACTCTCTTTAACCCACCTTCGTCTTGTTTCACTCTTCTTAACCTTCATGCATCTTGTTTCACTGTCTTTCACCCTCCTTCATCTTGTTTCACCCTCTTTAACCCTCATTCATCTTGTTTCACTCTCTTTAACCCTCATTCATCTTGCTTCACTCTCTTTAACCCTCATTCATCTTGTTTCAGTCTGTTTAACCCTCATTCATCTTGTTTCACTTTCGTTAACCCTCATTCATCTTGTTTCACTCTCTTTAACCCTCCTTCATCTTGTTTCACTCTCTTTAACCCTCATTCATCTCGTTTCACTCCCTTTAACCCTCATTCATCTTGTTTCACTCTCTTTAACCCTCCTTCATCATGTTTCACTCTCTTTAACCCTCCTTCATCTTGTTGCACTCTCTTTAACCCTCATTCATTTCGTTTCACTCTCTTTAACCCTCATTCATCTTCTTTCACTCTCTTTAACCCACATTTATCTTGTTTCACTCTCTTTAACCCTCCTCCATCTTGTTTCACTCTCTTTAACCCTCATTCATCTTGTTTCACTCTCTTTAACGCCCCTTCATCTTGTTTCATTCTCTTTCACCCTCCTTCATCTCATTTCACTCTGTTTCACTCTCCCTCATCTTGTTTCACTCACTTTAACCCTCCTTCATCTCGTTTCACCCTCTTTAACCCTCATTCATCTTGCTTCACTCTCTTTAACCCTCATTCATCTAGTTTCACTCTGTTTGACCCTCATTCATCTTGTTTCACTCTCTTTAACCCTCATTCATTTTGTTTCACTCTCTTTAACCGTCATTCATCTTGTTTCACTCTCTTTAACCCTCCTTCATCTTGTTTCACTCTCTTTCACCCTCCTTCATCTTGTTTCACTCTCTTTAACGCCCCTTCATCTTGTTTCACTCTCTTTAAACCTCCTTCATCTTGTTTCTCTCTCTTTAACGCCCCTTCATCTTGTTTCAATCTCTTTCACCCTTCTTCATCTCGTTTCACTCTGTTTAACTCTCCTTCATCTTGTTTCACTCTCTTTCACCCTCCTTCATCTTGTTTCACCCTCTTTAACCCTCATTCATCTTGCTTCACTCTCTTTAACCCTCATTCCTGTCGTTTCACTCTCTTTAACCCTCATACATCTTGTTTCACTCTCGTTAACCCTAATTCATCTTGTTTCACTCTCTTCAACCCTCATTCATCTTCATTCACTCTCTTCAACCCTCATTCATCTTGTTTCATTCTGTTTAACCCTCATTCATCTTGTTTCACTCTCTTTAACCCTTATTCATCTTGTATCACTCCCTTCAACACTCCTTCATCTTGTTTCACTGTCTTTAACTCTCCTTCATCTTGTTTCACTCTCTTTGACCCTCATTCATCTTGTTTCACTCTCTTTCAGCCTCCTTCATCTTGTTTCACTCTCTTTAACCCTCCTACATCTCGTTTCACTCTCTTTAAACCTCCTTCATCTCGTTTCACTCTCTTTAACCCTCCTTCATCTCGTTTCACTCCCTTTAACCATCGTTCATCTTGTTTCACTCTCTTTAACCCTCATTCATCCTGTTTCACTCTGTTTAACCCACGTTCATCTCGTTTCACTCTCGTTAATCCTCCTTCATCTCGTTTCACTCTCTTTAAACTTCCTTCATCTCGTTTCACTCTCTTTAACCCCCCTCAAACTCGTTGCACTCTCTTTAACACTCCTTCATCTCGTTTCACTCTGTTTCACTCTCCCTCATCTTGTTTCACTCACTTTAACCCTCCTTCACCTCGTTTCACCCTCTTTAACCCTCATTCATCTTGTTTCACTCTGTTTAACCCTCATTCATCTTGCTTCACTCTCTTTAACCCTCATTCATCTAGTTTCACTCTCTTTAACCCTCCTTCATCTTGTTTCACTCTCTTTCACCCTCCTTCATCTTGTTTCACTCTCTTTAACGCCCCTTCATCTTGTTTCACTCTCTTTAAACCTCCTTCATCTTGTTTCTCTCTCTTTAACGCCCCTTCATCTTGTTTCAATCTCTTTAACCCCCCTCAAACTCGTTGCACTCTCTTTAACACTCCTTCATCTCGTTTCACTCTCGTTCACCCTCATTCATCTTGTTTCACTCTCTTTAACCGTCATTCATCTCGTTTCGCTCTCTTTAACCCTCCTTCATCATGTTTCACTGTCTTTAACTCTCCTTCATCTTGTTTCACTCTCTTTAACCCTCATGCATCTTCTTTCACTCTCCTTAACCCTCATTCATCTTGTTTCAATCTCCTTAACCCTCATTCATCTTGTTTCACTCTCTTTAACACTCATTCCTGTCGTTTCACTCTCTTAAACTCTCATTCATCTTGTTTCTCTCTGATTAACCCTCATTCATCTTGATTCATTCTCTTTAAGCCTCCTTCATCTTGTTTCACTCTCTTTAACCCTCCTACATCTTGTTTCACTCTCTTTAACCCTCATTCATCTTCTTTCACTCTCTTTAACCCACATTTATCTTGTTTCACTCTCTTTAACCCTCCTCCAGCTTGTTTCACTCTCTTTAAACCTCATTCATCTTGTTTCACTCTCTTTAACGCCCCTTCATCTTGTTTCATTCTCTTTCACCCTCCTTCATCTCATTTCACTCTGTTTCACTCTCCCTCATCTTGTTTCACTCACTTTAACCCTCCTTCACCTCGTTTCACCCTCTTTAACCCTCATTCATCTTGTTTCACTCTGTTTAACCCTCATTCATCTTGCTTCACTCTCTTTAACCCTCATTCATCTAGTTTCACTCTGTTTGACCCTCATTCATCTTGTTTCACTCTCTTTAACCCTCATTCATTTTGTTTCACTCTCTTTAACCATCATTCATCTTGTTTCACTCTCTTTAACCCTCCTTCATCTTGTTTCACTCTCTTTCACCCTCCTTCATCTTGTTTCACTCTCTTTAACGCCCCTTCATCTTGTTTCACTCTCTTTAAACCTCCTTCATCTTGTTTCTCTCTCTTTAACGCCCCTTCATCTTGTTTCAATCTCTTTCACCCTTCTTCATCTCGTTTCACTCTGTTTAACTCTCCTTCATCTTGTTTCACTGTCTTTCACCCTCCTTCATCTTGTTTCACCCTCTTTAACCCTCATTCATCTTGTTTCACTCTCTTTAACCCTCATTCATCTTGCTTCACTCTCTTTAACCCTCATTCATCTTGTTTCAGTCTGTTTAACCCTCATTCATCTTGTTTCACTTTCGTTAACCCTCATTCATCTTGTTTCACTCTCTTTAACGCCCCTTCATCTTGTTTCACTCTCTTTAACGCCCCTTCATCTTGTTTCACTCTCTTTAAACCTCCTTCATCTTGTTTCTCTCTCTTTAACGCCCCTTCATCTTGTTTCAATCTCTTTCACCCTTCTTCATCTCGTTTCACTCTGTTTAACTCTCCTTCATCTTGTTTCACTCTCTTTCACCCTCCTTCATCTTGTTTCACCCTCTTTAACCCTCATTCATCTTGTTTCACTCTGTTTAACCCTCATTCATCTTGCTTCACTCTCTTTAACCCTCATTCATCTTGTTTCAGTCTGTTTAACCCTCATTCACCTTGTTTCACTTTCGTTAACCCTCCTTCATCTTGTTTCACTCTCTTTCACCCTCCTTCATCTTGTTTCACTCTCTTTAACCCTCATTCATCTCGCTTCACTCCCTTTAACCCTCATTCATCTTGTTTCACTCTCTTTAACCCTCTTTCATCATGTTTCACTGTCTTTAACCCTCATTCATCTCGTTTCACTCCCTTTAACCCTCATTCATCTTGTTTCACTCTCTTTAACCCTCCTTCATCATGTTTCACTGTCTTTAACTCTCCTTCATCTTGTTTCACTCTCTTTAACCCTCCTTCATCTTGTTGCACTCTCTTTAATCCTCATTCACCCTGTTTCACTCTCTTTAACCCTCATTCATCTTGGTTCACTCTCATTAACACTCCTTCGTCTTGCTTCACTCTCTTTTACCCTCATTCATCTTGTTTCACTCCCTTTAACCCTCATTCATCTTGTTTCACTCTCTTTAACCCCCATTCATTATGTTTCACTCTCTTTAACCCTCATTCATCTTGTTTCACTCTCTTTAACCCTCATTCATCTTGTTTCACTCTCTTTCACCCTCATTCATCTTGTCTCACTCTCTTTAACCCTCATTCATCTTGTTTCACTCTCTTTAACCCACCTTCGTCTTGTTTCACTCTTCTTAACCTTCATGCATCTTGTTTCACTGTCTTTCACCCTCCTTCATCTTGTTTCACCCTCTTTAACCCTCATTCATCTTGTTTCACTCTCTTTAACCCTCATTCATCTTGCTTCACTCTCTTTAACCCTCATTCATCTTGTTTCAGTCTGTTTAACCCTCATTCATCTTGTTTCACTTTCGTTAACCCTCATTCATCTTGTTTCACTCTCTTTAACCCTCCTTCATCTTGTTTCACTCTCTTTAACCCTCATTCATCTCGTTTCACTCCCTTTAACCCTCATTCATCTTGTTTCACTCTCTTTAACCCTCCTTCATCATGTTTCACTCTCTTTAACCCTCCTTCATCTTGTTGCACTCTCTTTAACCCTCATTCATTTCGTTTCACTCTCTTTAACCCTCATTCATCTTCTTTCACTCTCTTTAACCCACATTTATCTTGTTTCACTCTCTTTAACCCTCCTCCATCTTGTTTCACTCTCTTTAACCCTCATTCATCTTGTTTCACTCTCTTTAACGCCCCTTCATCTTGTTTCATTCTCTTTCACCCTCCTTCATCTCATTTCACTCTGTTTCACTCTCCCTCATCTTGTTTCACTCACTTTAACCCTCCTTCATCTCGTTTCACCCTCTTTAACCCTCATTCATCTTGCTTCACTCTCTTTAACCCTCATTCATCTAGTTTCACTCTGTTTGACCCTCATTCATCTTGTTTCACTCTCTTTAACCCTCATTCATTTTGTTTCACTCTCTTTAACCGTCATTCATCTTGTTTCACTCTCTTTAACCCTCCTTCATCTTGTTTCACTCTCTTTCACCCTCCTTCATCTTGTTTCACTCTCTTTAACGCCCCTTCATCTTGTTTCACTCTCTTTAAACCTCCTTCATCTTGTTTCTCTCTCTTTAACGCCCCTTCATCTTGTTTCAATCTCTTTCACCCTTCTTCATCTCGTTTCACTCTGTTTAACTCTCCTTCATCTTGTTTCACTCTCTTTCACCCTCCTTCATCTTGTTTCACCCTCTTTAACCCTCATTCATCTTGCTTCACTCTCTTTAACCCTCATTCCTGTCGTTTCACTCTCTTTAACCCTCATACATCTTGTTTCACTCTCGTTAACCCTAATTCATCTTGTTTCACTCTCTTCAACCCTCATTCATCTTCATTCACTCTCTTCAACCCTCATTCATCTTGTTTCATTCTGTTTAACCCTCATTCATCTTGTTTCACTCTCTTTAACCCTTATTCATCTTGTATCACTCCCTTCAACACTCCTTCATCTTGTTTCACTGTCTTTAACTCTCCTTCATCTTGTTTCACTCTCTTTGACCCTCATTCATCTTGTTTCACTCTCTTTCAGCCTCCTTCATCTTGTTTCACTCTCTTTAACCCTCCTACATCTCGTTTCACTCTCTTTAAACCTCCTTCATCTCGTTTCACTCTCTTTAACCCTCCTTCATCTCGTTTCACTCCCTTTAACCATCGTTCATCTTGTTTCACTCTCTTTAACCCTCATTCATCCTGTTTCACTCTGTTTAACCCACGTTCATCTCGTTTCACTCTCGTTAATCCTCCTTCATCTCGTTTCACTCTCTTTAAACTTCCTTCATCTCGTTTCACTCTCTTTAACCCCCCTCAAACTCGTTGCACTCTCTTTAACACTCCTTCATCTCGTTTCACTCTGTTTCACTCTCCCTCATCTTGTTTCACTCACTTTAACCCTCCTTCACCTCGTTTCACCCTCTTTAACCCTCATTCATCTTGTTTCACTCTGTTTAACCCTCATTCATCTTGCTTCACTCTCTTTAACCCTCATTCATCTAGTTTCACTCTCTTTAACCCTCCTTCATCTTGTTTCACTCTCTTTCACCCTCCTTCATCTTGTTTCACTCTCTTTAACGCCCCTTCATCTTGTTTCACTCTCTTTAAACCTCCTTCATCTTGTTTCTCTCTCTTTAACGCCCCTTCATCTTGTTTCAATCTCTTTAACCCCCCTCAAACTCGTTGCACTCTCTTTAACACTCCTTCATCTCGTTTCACTCTCGTTCACCCTCATTCATCTTGTTTCACTCTCTTTAACCGTCATTCATCTCGTTTCGCTCTCTTTAACCCTCCTTCATCATGTTTCACTGTCTTTAACTCTCCTTCATCTTGTTTCACTCTCTTTAACCCTCATGCATCTTCTTTCACTCTCCTTAACCCTCATTCATCTTGTTTCAATCTCCTTAACCCTCATTCATCTTGTTTCACTCTCTTTAACACTCATTCCTGTCGTTTCACTCTCTTAAACTCTCATTCATCTTGTTTCTCTCTGATTAACCCTCATTCATCTTGATTCATTCTCTTTAAGCCTCCTTCATCTTGTTTCACTCTCTTTAACCCTCCTACATCTTGTTTCACTCTCTTTAACCCTCATTCATCTTCTTTCACTCTCTTTAACCCACATTTATCTTGTTTCACTCTCTTTAACCCTCCTCCATCTTGTTTCACTCTCTTTAAACCTCATTCATCTTGTTTCACTCTCTTTAACGCCCCTTCATCTTGTTTCATTCTCTTTCACCCTCCTTCATCTCATTTCACTCTGTTTCACTCTCCCTCATCTTGTTTCACTCACTTTAACCCTCCTTCACCTCGTTTCACCCTCTTTAACCCTCATTCATCTTGTTTCACTCTGTTTAACCCTCATTCATCTTGCTTCACTCTCTTTAACCCTCATTCATCTAGTTTCACTCTGTTTGACCCTCATTCATCTTGTTTCACTCTCTTTAACCCTCATTCATTTTGTTTCACTCTCTTTAACCATCATTCATCTTGTTTCACTCTCTTTAACCCTCCTTCATCTTGTTTCACTCTCTTTCACCCTCCTTCATCTTGTTTCACTCTCTTTAACGCCCCTTCATCTTGTTTCACTCTCTTTAAACCTCCTTCATCTTGTTTCTCTCTCTTTAACGCCCCTTCATCTTGTTTCAATCTCTTTCACCCTTCTTCATCTCGTTTCACTCTGTTTAACTCTCCTTCATCTTGTTTCACTGTCTTTCACCCTCCTTCATCTTGTTTCACCCTCTTTAACCCTCATTCATCTTGTTTCACTCTCTTTAACCCTCATTCATCTTGCTTCACTCTCTTTAACCCTCATTCATCTTGTTTCAGTCTGTTTAACCCTCATTCATCTTGTTTCACTTTCGTTAACCCTCATTCATCTTGTTTCACTCTCTTTAACGCCCCTTCATCTTGTTTCACTCTCTTTAAACCTCCTTCATCTTGTTTCTCTCTCTTTAACGCTCCTTCATCTTGTTTCAATCTCTTTAACCCCCCTCAAACTCGTTGCACTCTCTTTAACACTCCTTCATCTCGTTTCACTCTCGTTCACCCTCATTCATCTTGTTTCACTCTCTTTAACCATCATTCATCTTGTTTCACTCTCTTTAACCCTCCTTCATCTTGTTTCACTCTCTTTCACCCTCCTTCATCTTGTTTCACTCTCTTTAACGCCCCTTCATCTTGTTTCACTCTCTTTAAACCTCCTTCATCTTGTTTCTCTCTCTTTAACGCCCCTTCATCTTGTTTCAATCTCTTTCACCCTTCTTCATCTCGTTTCACTCTGTTTAACCCTCCTTCATCATGTTTCACTCTCTTTAACCCTCCTTCATCTTGTTGCACTCTCTTTAACCCTCATTCATTTCGTTTCACTCTCTTTAACCCTCATTCATCTTCTTTCACTCTCTTTAACCCACATTTATCTTGTTTCACTCTCTTTAACCCTCCTCCATCTTGTTTCACTCTCTTTAACCCTCATTCATCTTGTTTCACTCTCTTTAACGCCCCTTCATCTTGTTTCATTCTCTTTCACCCTCCTTCATCTCATTTCACTCTGTTTCACTCTCCCTCATCTTGTTTCACTCACTTTAACCCTCCTTCATCTCGTTTCACCCTCTTTAACCCTCATTCATCTTGCTTCACTCTCTTTAACCCTCATTCATCTAGTTTCACTCTGTTTGACCCTCATTCATCTTGTTTCACTCTCTTTAACCCTCATTCATTTTGTTTCACTCTCTTTAACCGTCATTCATCTTGTTTCACTCTCTTTAACCCTCCTTCATCTTGTTTCACTCTCTTTCACCCTCCTTCATCTTGTTTCACTCTCTTTAACGCCCCTTCATCTTGTTTCACTCTCTTTAAACCTCCTTCATCTTGTTTCTCTCTCTTTAACGCCCCTTCATCTTGTTTCAATCTCTTTCACCCTTCTTCATCTCGTTTCACTCTGTTTAACTCTCCTTCATCTTGTTTCACTCTCTTTCACCCTCCTTCATCTTGTTTCACCCTCTTTAACCCTCATTCATCTTGCTTCACTCTCTTTAACCCTCATTCCTGTCGTTTCACTCTCTTTAACCCTCATACATCTTCTTTCACTCTCGTTAACCCTAATTCATCTTGTTTCACTCTCTTCAACCCTCATTCATCTTCATTCACTCTCTTCAACCCTCATTCATCTTGTTTCATTCTGTTTAACCCTCATTCATCTTGTTTCACTCTCTTTAACCCTTATTCATCTTGTATCACTCCCTTTAACACTCCTTCATCTTGTTTCACTGTCTTTAACTCTCCTTCATCTTGTTTCACTCTCTTTGACCCTCATTCATCTTGTTTCACTCTCTTTCAGCCTCCTTCATCTTGTTTCACTCTCTTTAACCCTCCTACATCTCGTTTCACTCTCTTTAAACCTCCTTCATCTCGTTTCACTCTCTTTAACCCTCCTTCATCTCGTTTCACTCCCTTTAACCATCGTTCATCTCGTTTCACTCCCTTTAACCATCGTTCATCTTGTTTCACTCTCTTTAACCCTCATTCATCCTGTTTCACTCTGTTTAACCCACGTTCATCTCGTTTCACTCTCGTTAATCCTCCTTCATCTCGTTTCACTCTCTTTAAACCTCCTTCATCTCGTTTCAATCTCTTTAACCCCCCTCAAACTCGTTGCACTCTCTTTAACACTCCTTCATCTCGTTTCACTCTGTTTCACTCTCCCTCATCTTGTTTCACTCACTTTAACCCTCCTTCACCTCGTTTCACCCTCTTTAACCCTCATTCATCTTGTTTCACTCTGTTTAACCCTCATTCATCTTGCTTCACTCTCTTTAACCCTCATTCATCTAGTTTCACTCTGTTTGACCCTCATTCATCTTGTTTCACTCTCTTGAACCCTCATTCATTTTGTTTCACTCTCTTTAACCCTCCTTCATCTTGTTTCACTCTCTTTCACCCTCCTTCATCTTGTTTCACTCTCTTTAACGCCCCTTCATCTTGTTTCACTCTCTTTAAACCTCCTTCATCTTGTTTCTCTCTCTTTAACGCCCCTTCATCTTGTTTCAATCTCTTTAACCCCCCTCAAACTCGTTGCACTCTCTTTAACACTCCTTCATCTCGTTTCACTCTCGTTCACCCTCATTCATCTTGTTTCACTCTCTTTAACCGTCATTCATCTCGTTTCGCTCTCTTTAACCCTCCTTCATCATGTTTCACTGTCTTTAACTCTCCTTCATCTTGTTTCACTCTCTTTAACCCTCATTCATCTTCTTTCACTCTCCTTAACCCTCATTCATCTTGTTTCAATCTCCTTAACCCTCATTCATCTTGTTTCACTCTCTTTAACACTCATTCCTGTCGTTTCACTCTCTTAAACTCTCATTCATCTTGTTTCTCTCTGATTAACCCTCATTCATCTTGATTCATTCTCTTTAAGCCTCCTTCATCTTGTTTCACTCTCTTTAACCCTCCTACATCTTGTTTCACTCTCTTTAACCCTCATTCATCTTCTTTCACTCTCTTTAACCCACATTTATCTTGTTTCACTCTCTTTAACCCTCCTCCATCTTGTTTCACTCTCTTTAAACCTCATTCATCTTGTTTCACTCTCTTTAACGCCCCTTCATCTTGTTTCATTCTCTTTCACCCTCCTTCATCTCATTTCACTCTGTTTCACTCTCCCTCATCTTGTTTCACTCACTTTAACCGTCCTTCACCTCGTTTCACCCTCTTTAACCCTCATTCATCTTGTTTCACTCTGTTTAACCCTCATTCATCTTGCTTCACTCTCTTTAACCCTCATTCATCTAGTTTCACTCTGTTTGACCCTCATTCATCTTGTTTCACTCTCTTTAACCCTCATTCATTTTGTTTCACTCTCTTTAACCGTCATTCATCTTGTTTCACTCTCTTTAACCCTCCTTCATCTTGTTTCACTCTCTTTCACCCTCCTTCATCTTGTTTCACTCTCTTTAACGCCCCTTCATCTTGTTTCACTCTCTTTAAACCTCCTTCATCTTGTTTCTCTCTCTTTAACGCCCCTTCATCTTGTTTCAATCTCTTTCACCCTTCTTCATCTCGTTTCACTCTGTTTAACTCTCCTTTATCTTGTTTCACTCTCTTTCACCCTCCTTCATCTTGTTTCACCCTCTTTAACCCTCATTCATCTTGTTTCACTCTGTTTAACCCTCATTCATCTTGCTTCACTCTCTTTAACCCTCATTCATCTTGTTTCAGTCTGTTTAACCCTCATTCATCTTGTTTCACTTTCGTTAACCCTCCTTCATCTTGTTTCACTCTCTTTCACCCTCCTTCATCTTGTTTCACTCTCTTTAACCCTCATTCATCTCGCTTCACTCCCTTTAACCCTCATTCATCTTGTTTCACTCTCTTTAACCCTCTTTCATCATGTTTCACTGTCTTTAACCCTCATTCATCTCGTTTCACTCCCTTTAATCCTCATTCATCTTGTTTCACTCTCTTTAACCCTCCTTCATCATGTTTCACTGTCTTTAACTCTCCTTCATCTTGTTTCACTCTCTTTAACCCTCCTTCATCTTGTTGCACTCTCTTTAATCCTCATTCACCCTGTTTCACTCTCTTTAACCCTCATTCATCTTGGTTCACTCTCATTAACACTCCTTCGTCTTGCTTCACTCTCTTTTACCCTCATTCATCTTGTTTCACTCCCTTTAACCCTCATTCATCTTGTTTCACTCTCTTTAACCCCCATTCATTATGTTTCACTCTCTTTAACCCTCATTCATCTTGTTTCACTCTCTTTAACCCTCATTCATCTTGTTTCACTCTCTTTCACCCTCATTCATCTTGTCTCACTCTCTTTAACCCTCATTCATCTTGTTTCACTCTCTTTAACCCACCTTCGTCTTGTTTCACTCTTCTTAACCTTCATGCATCTTGTTTCACTGTCTTTCACCCTCCTTCATCTTGTTTCACCCTCTTTAACCCTCATTCATCTTGTTTCACTCTCTTTAACCCTCATTCATCTTGCTTCACTCTCTTTAACCCTCATTCATCTTGTTTCAGTCTGTTTAACCCTCATTCATCTTGTTTCACATTCGTTAACCCTCATTCATCTTGTTTCACTCTCTTTAACCCTCCTTCATCTTGTTTCACTCTCTTTAACCCTCATTCATCTCGTTTCACTCCCTTTAACCCTCATTCATCTTGTTTCACTCTCTTTAACCCTCCTTCATCATGTTTCACTCTCTTTAACCCTCCTTCATCTTGTTGCACTCTCTTTAACCCTCATTCATTTCGTTTCACTCTCTTTAACCCTCATTCGTCTTCTTTCACTCTCTTTAACCCACATTTATCTTGTTTCACTCTCTTTAACCCTCCTCCATCTTGTTTCACTCTCTTTAACCCTCATTCATCTTGTTTCACTCTCTTTAACGCCCCTTCATCTTGTTTCATTCTCTTTCACCCTCCTTCATCTCATTTCACTCTGTTTCACTCTCCCTCATCTTGTTTCACTCACTTTAACCCTCCTTCATCTCGTTTCACCCTCTTTAACCCTCATTCATCTTGCTTCACTCTCTTTAACCCTCATTCATCTAGTTTCACTCTGTTTGACCCTCATTCATCTTGTTTCACTCTCTTTAACCCTCATTCATTTTGTTTCACTCTCTTTAACCGTCATTCATCTTGTTTCACTCTCTTTAACCCTCCTTCATCTTGTTTCACTCTCTTTCACCCTCCTTCATCTTGTTTCACTCTCTTTAACGCCCCTTCATCTTGTTTCACTCTCTTTAAACCTCCTTCATCTTGTTTCTCTCTCTTTAACGCCCCTTCATCTTGTTTCAATCTCTTTCACCCTTCTTCATCTCGTTGCACTCTTTTTAACTCTCCTTCATCTTGTTTCACTCTCTTTCACCCTCCTTCATCTTGTTTCACCCTCTTTAACCCTCATTCATCTTGCTTCACTCTCTTTAACCCTCATTCCTGTCGTTTCACTCTCTTTAACCCTCATACATCTTGTTTCACTCTCGTTAACCCTAATTCATCTTGTTTCACTCTCTTCAACCCTCATTCATCTTCATTCACTCTCTTCAACCCTCATTCATCTTGTTTCATTCTGTTTAACCCTCATTCATCTTGTTTCACTCTCTTTAACCCTTATTCATCTTGTATCACTCCCTTTAACACTCCTTCATCTTGTTTCACTGTCTTTAACTCTCCTTCATCTTGTTTCACTCTCTTTGACCCTCATTCATCTTGTTTCACTCTCTTTCAGCCTCCTTCATCTTGTTTCACTCTCTTTAACCCTCCTACATCTCGTTTCACTCTCTTTAAACCTCCTTCATCTCGTTTCACTCTCTTTAACCCTCCTTCATCTCGTTTCACTCCCTTTAACCATCGTTCATCTTGTTTCACTCTCTTTAACCCTCATTCATCCTGTTTCACTCTGTTTAACCCACGTTCATCTCGTTTCACTCTCGTTAATCCTCCTTCATCTCGTTTCACTCTCTTTAAACCTCCTTCATCTCGTTTCACTCTCTTTAACCCCCCTCAAACTCGTTGCACTCTCTTTAACACTCCTTCATCTCGTTTCACTCTCGTTCACCCTCATTCATCTTGTTTCACTCTCTTTAACCCTCCTTCATCATGTTTCACTGTCTTTAACTCTCCTTCATCTTGTTTCACTCTCTTTAACCCTCATTCATCTTCTTTCACTCTCCTTAACCCTCATTCATCTTGTTTCACTCTCTTTAACACTCATTCCTGTCGTTTCACTCTCTTAAACTCTCATTCATCTTGTTTCTCTCTGATTAACCCTCATTCATCTTGATTCATTCTCTTTAAGCCTCCTTCATCTTGTTTCACTCTCTTTAACCCTCCTACATCTTGTTTCACTCTCTTTAACCCACATTTATCTTGTTTCACTCTCTTTAACCCTCCTCCATCTTGTTTCACTCTCTTTAACCCTCATTCATCTTGTTTCACTCTCTTAAACCCTCATTCATCTTCTTTCACTCTCCTTAACCCTCATTCATCTTGTTTCACTCTCTTTAACCCTCATTCATCTTGTTTCTCTCTGATTAACCCTCATTCATCTTGATTCATTCTCTTTAAGCCTCCTTCATCTTGTTTCACTCTCTTTAACCCTCCTACATCTTGTTTCACTCTCTTTAACCCTCATTCATCTTCTTTCACTCTCTTTAACCCACATTTATCTTGTTTCACTCTCTTTAACCCTCCTCCATCTTGTTTCACTCTCTTTAACCCTCATTCATCTTGTTTCACTCTCTTTAACGCCCCTTCATCTTCTTTCATTCTCTTTCACCCTCCTTCATCTCATTTCACTCTGTTTCACTCTCCCTCATCTTGTTTCACTCACTTTAACCCTCCTTCACCTTGTTTCACCCTCTTTAACCCTCATTCATCTTGTTTCACTCTGTTTAACCCTCATTCATCTTGCTTCACTCTCTTTAACCCTCATTCATCTAGTTTCACTCTGTTTGACCCTCATTCATCTTGTTTCACTCTCTTTAACCCTCATTCATTTTGTTTCACTCTCTTTAACCGTCATTCATCTTGTTTCACTCTCTTTAACCCTCCTTCATCTTGTTTCACTCTCTTTCACCCTCCTTCATCTTGTTTCACTCTCTTTAACGCCCCTTCATCTTGTTTCACTCTCTTTAAACCTCCTTCATCTTGTTTCTCTCTCTTTTACGCCCCTTCATCTTGTTTCAATCTCTTTCACCGTTCTTCATCTCGTTTCACTCTGTTTAATTCTCCTTCATCTTGTTTCACTCTCTTTCACCCTCCTTCATCATGTTTCACTGTCTTTAACTCTCCTTCATCTTGTTTCACTCTCTTTAACCCTCCTTCATCTTGTTGCACTCTCTTTAACCCTCATTCACCCTGTTTCACTCTCTTTAACCCTCATTCATCTTGGTTCACTCTCATTAACACTCCTTCGTCTTGCTTCACTCTCTTTTACCCTCATTCATCTTGTTTCACTCCCTTTAACCCTCATTCATCTTGTTTCACTCTCTTTAATCCCCATTCATTATGTTTCACTCTCTTTAACCCTCATTCATCTTGTTTCACTCTCTTTAACCCTCATTCATCTTGTTTCACTCTCTTTCACCTTCATTCATCTTGTCTCACTCTCTTTAACCCTCATTCATCTTGTTTCACTCTCTTTAACCCACCTTCGTCTTGTTTCACTCTTCTTAACCTTCATGCATCTTGTTTCACTGTCTTTCACCCTCCTTCATCTTGTTTCACCCTCTTTAACCCTCATTCATCTTGTTTCACTCTCTTTAACCCTCATTCATCTTGCTTCACTCTCTTTAACCCTCATTCATCTTGTTTCAGTCTGTTTAACCCTCATTCATCTTGTTTCACTTTCGTTAACCCTCATTCATCTTGTTTCACTCTCTTTAACCCTCCTTCATCTTGTTTCACTCTCTTTAACCCTCATTCATCTCATTTCACTCCCTTTAACCCTCATTCATCTTGTTTCACTCTCTTTAACCCTCCTTCATCATGTTTCACTCTCTTTAACCCTCCTTCATCTTGTTGCACTCTCTTTAACCCTCATTCATTTCGTTTCACTCTCTTTAACCCTCATTCATCTTCTTTCACTCTCTTTAACCCACATTTATCTTGTTTCACTCTCTTTAACCCTCCTCCATCTTGTTTCACTCTCTTTAACCCTCATTCATCTTGTTTCACTCTCTTTAACGCCCCTTCATCTTGTTTCATTCTCTTTCACCCTCTTTCATCTCATTTCACTCTGTTTCACTCTCCCTCATCTTGTTTCACTCACTTTAACCCTCCTTCATCTCGTTTCACCCTCTTTAACCCTCATTCATCTTGCTTCACTCTCTTTAACCCTCATTCATCTAGTTTCACTCTGTTTGACCCTCATTCATCTTGTTTCACTCTCTTTAACCCTCATTCATTTTGTTTCACTCTCTTTAACCGTCATTCATCTTGTTTCACTCTCTTTAACCCTCCTTCATCTTGTTTCACTCTCTTTCACCCTCCTTCATCTTGTTTCACTCTCTTTAACGCCCCTTCATCTTGTTTCACTCTCTTTAAACCTCCTTCATCTTGTTTCTCTCTCTTTAACGCCCCTTCATCTTGTTTCAATCTCTTTCACCCTTCTTCATCTCGTTTCACTCTGTTTAACTCTCCTTCATCTTGTTTCACTCTCTTTCACCCTCCTTCATCTTGTTTCACCCTCTTTAACCCTCATTCATCTTGCTTCACTCTCTTTAACCCTCATTCCTGTCGTTTCACTCTCTTTAACCCTCATACATCTTGTTTCACTCTCGTTAACCCTAATTCATCTTGTTTCACTCTCTTCAACCCTCATTCATCTTCATTCACTCTCTTCAACCCTCATTCATCTTGTTTCATTCTGTTTAACCCTCATTCATCTTGTTTCACTCTCTTTAACCCTTATTCATCTTGTATCACTCCCTTTAACACTCCTTCATCTTGTTTCACTGTCTTTAACTCTCCTTCATCTTGTTTCACTCTCTTTGACCCTCATTCATCTTGTTTCACTCTCTTTCAGCCTCCTTCATCTTGTTTCACTCTCTTTAACCCTCCTACATCTCGTTTCACTCTCTTTAAACCTCCTTCATCTCGTTTCACTCTCTTTAACCCTCCTTCATCTCGTTTCACTCCCTTTAACCATCGATCATCTTGTTTCACTCTCTTTAACCCTCATTCATTATGTTTCACTCTGTTTAACCCACGTTCATCTCGTTTCACTCTCGTTAATCCTCCTTCATCTCGTTTCACTCTCTTTAAACCTCCTTCATCTCGTTTCACTCTCTTTAACCCCCCTCAAACTCGTTGCACTCTCTTTAACACTCCTTCATCTCGTTTCACTCTCGTTCACCCTCATTCATCTTGTTTCACTCTCTTTAACCGTCATTCATCTCGTTTCGCTCTCTTTAACCCTCCTTCATCATGTTTCACTGTCTTTAACTCTCCTTCATCTTGTTTCACTCTCTTTAACCCTCATTCATCTTCTTTCACTCTCCTTAACCCTCATTCATCTTGTTTCACTCTCTTTAACACTCATTCCTGTCGTTTCACTCTCTTAAACTCTCATTCATCTTGTTTCTCTCTGATTAACCCTCATTCATCTTGATTCATTCTCTTTAAGCCTCCTTCATCTTGTTTCACTCTCTTTAACCCTCCTACATCTTGTTTCACTCTCTTTAACCCACATTTATCTTGTTTCACTCTCTTTAACCCTCCTCCATCTTGTTTCACTCTCTTTAACCCTCATTCATCCTGTTTCACTCTCTTTAACCCCCCCTTCATCTTGTTTCACTCTCTTTAACGCCCCTTCATCTTGTTTCATTCTCTTTCACCCTCCTTCATCTCATTTCACTCTGTTTCACTCTCCCTCATCTTGTTTCACTCACTTTAACCCTCCTTCACCTCGTTTCACCCTCTTTAACCCTCATTCATCTTGTTTCACTCTGTTTAACCCTCATTCATCTTGCTTCACTCTCTTTAACCCTCATTCATCTAGTTTCACTCTGTTTGACCCTCATTCATCTTGTTTCACTCTCTTTAACCCTCATTCATTTTGTTTCACTCTCTTTAACCGTCATTCATCTTGTTTCACTCTCTTTAACCCTCCTTCATCTTGTTTCACTCTCTTTCACCCTCCTTCATCTTGTTTCACTCTCTTTAACGCCCCTTCATCTTGTTTCACTCTCTTTAAACCTCCTTCATCTTGTTTCTCTCTCTTTAACGCCCCTTCATCTTGTTTCAATCTCTTTCACCCTTCTTCATCTCGTTTCACTCTGTTTAACTCTCCTTCATCTTGTTTCACTCTCTTTCACCCTCCTTCATCTTGTTTCACCCTCTTTAACCCTCATTCATCTTGTTTCACTCTGTTTAACCCTCATTCATCTTGCTTCACTCTCTTTAACCCTCATTCATCTTGTTTCAGTCTGTTTAACCCTCATTCATCTTGTTTCACTTTCGTTAACCCTCCTTCATCTTGTTTCACTCTCTTTCACCCTCCTTCATCTTGTTTCACTCTCTTTAACCCTCATTCATCTCGCTTCACTCCCTTTAACCCTCATTCATCTTGTTTCACTCTCTTTAACCCTCTTTCATCATGTTTCACTGTCTTTAACCCTCATTCATCTCGTTTCACTCCCTTTAACCCTCATTCATCTTGTTTCACTCTCTTTAACCCTCCTTCATCATGTTTCACTGTCTTTAACTCTCCTTCATCTTGTTTCACTCTCTTTAACCCTCCTTCATCTTGTTGCACTCTCTTTAACCCTCATTCACCCTGTTTCACTCTCTTTAACCCTCATTCATCTTGGTTCACTCTCATTAACACTCCTTCGTCTTGCTTCACTCTCTTTTACCCTCATTCATCTTGTTTCACTCCCTTTAACCCTCATTCATCTTGTTTCACTCTCTTTAACCCCCATTCATTATGTTTCACTCTCTTTAACCCTCATTCATCTTGTTTCACTCTCTTTAACCCTCATTCATCTTGTTTCACTCTCTTTCACCCTCATTCATCTTGTCTCACTCTCTTTAACCCTCATTCATCTTGTTTCACTCTCTTTAACCCACCTTCGTCTTGTTTCACTCTTCTTAACCTTCATGCATCTTGTTTCACTGTCTTTCACCCTCCTTCATCTTGTTTCACCCTCTTTAACCCTCATTCATCTTGTTTCACTCTCTTTAACCCTCATTCATCTTGCTTCACTCTCTTTAACCCTCATTCATCTTGTTTCAGTCTGTTTAACCCTCATTCATCTTGTTTCACTTTCGTTAACCCTCATTCATCTTGTTTCACTCTCTTTAACCCTCATTCATCTCGTTTCACTCCCTTTAACCCTCCTTCATCTTGTTTCACTCTCTTTAACCCTCCTTCATCATGTTTCACTCTCTTTAACCCTCCTTCATCTTGTTGCACTCTCTTTAACCCTCATTCATTTCGTTTCACTCTCTTTAACCCTCATTCATCTTCTTTCACTCTCTTTAACCCACATGTATCTTGTTTCACTCTCTTTAACCCTCCTCCATCTTGTTTCACTCTCTTTAACCCTCATTCATCTTGTTTCACTCTCTTTAACGCCCCTTCATCTTGTTTCATTCTCTTTCACCCTCCTTCATCTCATTTCACTCTGTTTCACTCTCCCTCATCTTGTTTCACTCACTTTAACCCTCCTTCATCTCGTTTCACCCTCTTTAACCCTCATTCATCTTGCTTCACTCTCTTTAACCCTCATTCATCTAGTTTCACTCTGTTTGACCCTCATTTCATCTTGTTTCACTCTCTTTAACCCTCATTCATTTTGTTTCACTCTCTTTAACCGTCATTCATCTCATTTCACTCTGTTTCACTCTCCCTCATCTTGTTTCACTCACTTTAACCCTCCTTCATCTCGTTTCACCCTCTTTAACCCTCATTCATCTTGCTTCACTCTCTTTAACCCTCATTCATCTAGTTTCACTCTGTTTGACCCTCATTCATTTTGTTTCACTCTCTTTAACCCTCCTTCATCTTGTTTCAGTCTGTTTAACCCTCATTCATCTTGTTTCACTTTCGTTAACCCTCATTCATCTTGTTTCACTCTCTTTAACCCTCATTCATCTCGTTTCACTCCCTTTAACCCTCCTTCATCTTGTTTCACTCTCTTTAACCCTCCTTCATCATGTTTCACTCTCTTTAACCCTCCTTCATCTTGTTGCACTCTCTTTAACCCTCATTCATTTCGTTTCACTCTCTTTAACCCTCATTCATCTTCTTTCACTCTCTTTAACCCACATGTATCTTGTTTCACTCTCTTTAACCCTCCTCCATCTTGTTTCACTCTCTTTAACCCTCATTCATCTTGTTTCACTCTCTTTAACGCCCCTTCATCTTGTTTCATTCTCTTTCACCCTCCTTCATCTCATTTCACTCTGTTTCACTCTCCCTCATCTTGTTTCACTCACTTTAACCCTCCTTCATCTCGTTTCACCCTCTTTAACCCTCATTCATCTTGCTTCACTCTCTTTAACCCTCATTCATCTAGTTTCACTCTGTTTGACCCTCATTTCATCTTGTTTCACTCTCTTTAACCCTCATTCATTTTGTTTCACTCTCTTTAACCGTCATTCATCTCATTTCACTCTGTTTCACTCTCCCTCATCTTGTTTCACTCACTTTAACCCTCCTTCATCTCGTTTCACCCTCTTTAACCCTCATTCATCTTGCTTCACTCTCTTTAACCCTCATTCATCTAGTTTCACTCTGTTTGACCCTCATTCATTTTGTTTCACTCTCTTTAACCCTCCTTCATCTTGTTTCACTCTCTTTAACACCCCTTCATCTTGTTTCACTCTCTTTAAACCTCCTTCATCTTGTTTCTCTCTCTTTAACGCCCCTTCATCTTGTTTCAATCTCTTTCACCCTTCTTCATCTCGTTTCACTCTGTTTAACTCTCCTTCATCTTGTTTCACTCTCTTTCACCCTCCTTCATCTTGTTTCACCCTCTTTAACCCTCATTCATCTTGCTTCACTCTCTTTAACCCTCATTCCTGTCGTTTCACTCTCTTTAACCCTCATACATCTTGTTTCACTCTCGTTAACCCTAATTCATCTTGTTTCACTCTCTTCAACCCTCATACATCTTGTTTCACTCTCGTTAACCCTAATTCATCTTGTTTCACTCTCTTCAACCCTCATTCATCTTCATTCACTCTCTTCAACCCTCATTCATCTTGTTTCATTCTGTTTAACCCTCATTCATCTTGTTTCACTCTCTTTAACCCTTATTCATCTTGTATCACTCCCTTTAACACTCCTTCATCTTGTTTCACTGTCTTTAACTCTCCTTCATCTTGTTTCACTCTCTTTGACCCTCATTCATCTTGTTTCACTCTCTTTCAGCCTCCTTCATCTTGTTTCACTCTCTTTAACCCTCCTACATCTCGTTTCACTCTCTTTAAACCTCCTTCATCTCGTTTCACTCTCTTTAACCCTCCTTCATCTCGTTTCACTCCCTTTAACCATCCTTCATCTTGTTTCACTCTCTTTAACCCTCATTCATTATGTTTCACTCTGTTTAACCCACGTTCATCTCGTTTCACTCTCGTTAATCCTCCTTCATCTCGTTTCACTCTCTTTAAACCTCCTTCATCTCGTTTCACTCTCTTTAACCCCCCTCAAACTCGTTGCACTCTCTTTAACACTCCTTCATCTCGTTTCACTCTCGTTCACCCTCATTCATCTTGTTTCACTCTCTTTAACCGTCATTCATCTCGTTTCGCTCTCTTTAACCATCCTTCATCATGTTTCACTGTCTTTAACTCTCCTTCATCTTGTTTCACTCTCTTTAACCCTCATTCATCTTCTTTCACTCTCCTTAACCCTCCTTCATCTTGTTTCACTCTCTTTAACACTCATTCCTGTCGTTTCACTCTCTTAAACTCTCATTCATCTTGTTTCTCTCTGATTAACCCTCATTCATCTTGATTCATTCTCTTTAAGCCTCCTTCATCTTGTTTCACTCTCTTTAACCCTCCTACATCTTGTTTCACTCTCTTTAACCCACATTTATCTTGTTTCACTCTCTTTAACCCTCCTCCATCTTGTTTCACTCTCTTTAACCCTCATTCATCTTGTTTCACTCTCTTTAACCCCCCTTCATCTTGTTTCACTCTCTTTAATGCCCCTTCATCTTGTTTCATTCTCTTTCACCCTCCTTCATCTCATTTCACTCTGTTTCACTCTCCCTCATCTTGTTTCACTCACTTTAACCCTCCTTCACCTCGTTTCACCCTCTTTAACCCTCATTCATCTTGTTTCACTCTGTTTAACCCTCATTCATCTTGCTTCACTCTCTTTAACCCTCATTCATCTAGTTTCACTCTGTTTGACCCTCATTCATCTTGTTTCACTCTCTTTAACCCTCATTCATTTTGTTTCACTCTCTTTAACCGTCATTCATCTTGTTTCACTCTCTTTAACCCTCCTTCATCTTGTTTCACTCTCACCCTCCTTCATCTTGTTTCACTCTCTTTAACGCCCCTTCATCTTGTTTCACTCTCTTTAAACCTCCTTCATCTTGTTTCTCTCTCTTTAACGCCCCTTCATCTTGTTTCAATCTCTTTCACCCTTCTTCATCTCGTTTCACTCTGTTTAACTCTCCTTCATCTTGTTTCACTCTCTTTCACCCTCCTTCATCTTGTTTCACCCTCTTTAACCCTCATTCATCTTGTTTCACTCTGTTTAACCCTCATTCATCTTGCTTCACTCTCTTTAACCCTCATTCATCTTGTTTCAGTCTGTTTAACCCTCATTCATCTTGTTTCACTTTCGTTAACCCTCCTTCATCTTGTTTCACTCTCTTTCACCCTCCTTCATCTTGTTTCACTCTCTTTAACCCTCATTCATCTCGCTTCACTCCCTTTAACCCTCATTCATCTTGTTTCACTCTCTTTAACCCTCTTTCATCATGTTTCACTGTCTTTAACCCTCATTCATCTCGTTTCACTCCCTTTAACCCTCATTCATCTTGTTTCACTCTCTTTAACCCTCCTTCATCAGGTTTCACTGTCTTTAACTCTCCTTCATCTTGTTTCACTCTCTTTAACCCTCCTTCATCTTGTTGCACTCTCTTTAACCCTCATTCACCCTGTTTCACTCTCTTTAACCCTCATTCATCTTGGTTCACTCTCATTAACACTCCTTCGTCTTGCTTCACACTCTTTTACCCTCATTCATCTTGTTTCACTCCCTTTAACCCTCATTCATCTTGTTTCACTCTCTTTAACCCCCATTCATTATGTTTCACTCTCTTTAACCCTCTTTCATCATGTTTCACTGTCTTTAACCCTCATTCATCTCGTTTCACTCCCGTTAACCCTCATTCATCTTGTTTCACTCTCTTTAACCCTCCTTCATCATGTTTCACTGTCTTTAACTCTCCTTCATCTTGTTTCACCCTCTTTAACCCTCATTCATCTTGTTTCACTCTGTTTAACCCTCATTCATCTTGTTTCACCCTCTTTAACCCTCATTCATCTTGTTTCACTCTGTTTAACCCTCATTCATCTTGCTTCACTCTCTTTAACCCTCATTCATCTAGTTTCACTCTGTTTGACCCTCATTCATCTTGTTTCACTCTCTTTAACCCTCATTCATTTTGTTTCACTCTCTTTAACCGTCATTCATCTTGTTTCACTCTCTTTAACCCTCCTTCATCTTGTTTCACTCTCTTTCACCCTCCTTCATCTTGTTTCACTCTCTTTAACGCCCCTTCATCTTGTTTCACTCTCTTTAAACCTCCTTCATCTTGTTTCTCTCTCTTTAACGCCCCTTCATCTTGTTTCAATCTCTTTCACCCTTCTTCATCTCGTTTCACTCTGTTTAACTCTCCTTCATCTTGTTTCACTCTCTTTCACCCTCCTTCATCTTGTTTCACCCTCTTTAACCCTCATTCATCTTGTTTCACTCTGTTTAACCCTCATTCATCTTGCTTCACTCTCTTTAACCCCCATTCATCTTGTTTCAGTCTGTTTAACCCTCATTCATCTTGTTTCACTTTCGTTAACCCTCCTTCATCTTGTTTCACTCTCTTTCACCCTCCTTCATCTTGTTTCACTCTCTTTAACCCTCATTCATCTCGCTTCACTCCCTTTAACCCTCATTCATCTTGTTTCACTCTCTTTAACCCTCTTTCATCATGTTTCACTGTCTTTAACCCTCATTCATCTCGTTTCACTCCCTTTAACCCTCATTCATCTTGTTTCACTCTCTTTAACCCTCCTTCATCATGTTTCACTGTCTTTAACTCTCCTTCATCTTGTTTCACTCTCTTTAACCCTCCTTCATCTTGTTGCACTCTCTTTAACCCTCATTCACCCTGTTTCACTCTCTTTAACCCTCATTCATCTTGGTTCACTCTCATTAACACTCCTTCGTCTTGCTTCACACTCTTTTACCCTCATTCATCTTGTTTCACTCCCTTTAACACTCATTCATCTTGTTTCACTCTCTTTAACCCCCATTCATTATGTTTCACTCTCTTTAACCCTGATTCATCTTGTTTCACTCTCTTTAACCCTCATTCATCTTGTTTCACTCTCTTTCACCCTCATTCATCGTGTCTCACTCTCTTTAACCCTCATTCATCTTGTTTCACTCTCTTTAACCCACCTTCGTCTTGTTTCACTCTTCTTAACCTTCATGCATCTTGTTTCACTGTCTTTCACCCTCCTTCATCTTGTTTCACCCTCTTTAACCCTCATTCATCTTGTTTCACTCTGTTTAACCCTCATTCATCTTGCTTCACTCTCTTTAACCCTCATTCATCTAGTTTCACTCTGTTTGACCCTCATTCATCTTGTTTCACTCTCTTTAACCCTCATTCATTTTGTTTCACTCTCTTTAACCGTCATTCATCTTGTTTCACTCTCTTTAACCCTCCTTCATCTTGTTTCACTCTCACCCTCCTTCATCTTGTTTCACTCTCTTTAACGCCCCTTCATCTTGTTTCACTCTCTTTAAACCTCCTTCATCTTGTTTCTCTCTCTTTAACGCCCCTTCATCTTGTTTCAATCTCTTTCACCCTTCTTCATCTCGTTTCACTCTGTTTAACTCTCCTTCATCTTGTTTCACTCTCTTTCACCCTCCTTCATCTTGTTTCACCCTCTTTAACCCTCATTCATCTTGTTTCACTCTGTTTAACCCTCATTCATCTTGCTTCACTCTCTTTAACCCTCATTCATCTTGTTTCAGTCTGTTTAACCCTCATTCATCTTGTTTCACTTTCGTTAACCCTCCTTCATCTTGTTTCACTCTCTTTCACCCTCCTTCATCTTGTTTCACTCTCTTTAACCCTCATTCATCTCGCTTCACTCCCTTTAACCCTCATTCATCTTGTTTCACTCTCTTTAACCCTCTTTCATCATGTTTCACTGTCTTTAACCCTCATTCATCTCGTTTCACTCCCTTTAACCCTCATTCATCTTGTTTCACTCTCTTTAACCCTCCTTCATCAGGTTTCACTGTCTTTAACTCTCCTTCATCTTGTTTCACTCTCTTTAACCCTCCTTCATCTTGTTGCACTCTCTTTAACCCTCATTCACCCTGTTTCACTCTCTTTAACCCTCATTCATCTTGGTTCACTCTCATTAACACTCCTTCGTCTTGCTTCACACTCTTTTACCCTCATTCATCTTGTTTCACTCCCTTTAACCCTCATTCATCTTGTTTCACTCTCTTTAACCCCCATTCATTATGTTTCACTCTCTTTAACCCTCTTTCATCATGTTTCACTGTCTTTAACCCTCATTCATCTCGTTTCACTCCCGTTAACCCTCATTCATCTTGTTTCACTCTCTTTAACCCTCCTTCATCATGTTTCACTGTCTTTAACTCTCCTTCATCTTGTTTCACCCTCTTTAACCCTCATTCATCTTGTTTCACTCTGTTTAACCCTCATTCATCTTGTTTCACCCTCTTTAACCCTCATTCATCTTGTTTCACTCTGTTTAACCCTCATTCATCTTGCTTCACTCTCTTTAACCCTCATTCATCTAGTTTCACTCTGTTTGACCCTCATTCATCTTGTTTCACTCTCTTTAACCCTCATTCATTTTGTTTCACTCTCTTTAACCGTCATTCATCTTGTTTCACTCTCTTTAACCCTCCTTCATCTTGTTTCACTCTCTTTCACCCTCCTTCATCTTGTTTCACTCTCTTTAACGCCCCTTCATCTTGTTTCACTCTCTTTAAACCTCCTTCATCTTGTTTCTCTCTCTTTAACGCCCCTTCATCTTGTTTCAATCTCTTTCACCCTTCTTCATCTCGTTTCACTCTGTTTAACTCTCCTTCATCTTGTTTCACTCTCTTTCACCCTCCTTCATCTTGTTTCACCCTCTTTAACCCTCATTCATCTTGTTTCACTCTGTTTAACCCTCATTCATCTTGCTTCACTCTCTTTAACCCCCATTCATCTTGTTTCAGTCTGTTTAACCCTCATTCATCTTGTTTCACTTTCGTTAACCCTCCTTCATCTTGTTTCACTCTCTTTCACCCTCCTTCATCTTGTTTCACTCTCTTTAACCCTCATTCATCTCGCTTCACTCCCTTTAACCCTCATTCATCTTGTTTCACTCTCTTTAACCCTCTTTCATCATGTTTCACTGTCTTTAACCCTCATTCATCTCGTTTCACTCCCTTTAACCCTCATTCATCTTGTTTCACTCTCTTTAACCCTCCTTCATCATGTTTCACTGTCTTTAACTCTCCTTCATCTTGTTTCACTCTCTTTAACCCTCCTTCATCTTGTTGCACTCTCTTTAACCCTCATTCACCCTGTTTCACTCTCTTTAACCCTCATTCATCTTGGTTCACTCTCATTAACACTCCTTCGTCTTGCTTCACACTCTTTTACCCTCATTCATCTTGTTTCACTCCCTTTAACACTCATTCATCTTGTTTCACTCTCTTTAACCCCCATTCATTATGTTTCACTCTCTTTAACCCTGATTCATCTTGTTTCACTCTCTTTAACCCTCATTCATCTTGTTTCACTCTCTTTCACCCTCATTCATCGTGTCTCACTCTCTTTAACCCTCATTCATCTTGTTTCACTCTCTTTAACCCACCTTCGTCTTGTTTCACTCTTCTTAACCTTCATGCATCTTGTTTCACTGTCTTTCACCCTCCTTCATCTTGTTTCACCCTCTTTAACCCTCATTCATCTTGTTTCACTCTGTTTAACCCTCATTCATCTTGCTTCACTCTCTTTAACCCTCATTCATCTTGTTTCAGTCTGTTTAACCCTCATTCATCTTGTTTCACTTTCGTTAACCCTCATTCATCTTGTTTCACTCTCTTTAACCCTCCTTCATCTTGTTTCACTCTCTTTAACCCTCATTCATCTCGTTTCACTCCCTTTAACCCTCATTCATCTTGTTTCACTCTCTTTAACCCTCCTTCATCATGTTTCACTCTCTTTAACCCTCCTTCATCTTGTTGCACTCTCTTTAACCCTCATTCATTTCGTTTCACTCTCTTTAACCCTCATTCATCTTGTTTCACTCTCTTTAACGCCCCTTCATCTTGTTTCATTCTCTTTCACCCTCCTTCATCTCATTTCACTCTGTTTCACTCTCCCTCATCTTGTTTCACTCACTTTAACCCTCCTTCACCTCGTTTCACCCTCTTTAACCCTCATTCATCTTGTTTCACTCTGTTTAACCCTCATTCATCTTGCTTCACTCTCTTTAACCCTCATTCATCTAGTTTCACTCTGTTTGACCCTCATTCATCTTGTTTCACTCTCTTTAACCCTCATTCATTTTGTTTCACTCTCTTTAACCGTCATTCATCTTGTTTCACTCTCTTTAACCCTCCTTCATCTTGTTTCACTCTCTTTCACCCTCCTTCATCTTGTTTCACTCTCTTTAACGCCCCTTCATCTTGTTTCACTCTCTTTAAACCTCCTTCATCTTGTTTCTCTCTCTTTAACGCCCCTTCATCTTGTTTCAATCTCTTTCACCCTTCTTCATCTCGTTTCACTCTGTTTAACTCTCCTTCATCTTGTTTCACTCTCTTTCACCCTCCTTCATCTTGTTTCACCCTCTTTAACCCTCATTCATCTTGTTTCACTCTGTTTAACCCTCATTCATCTTGCTTCACTCTCTTTAACCCTCATTCATCTTGTTTCAGTCTGTTTAACCCTCATTCATCTTGTTTCACTTTCGTTAACCCTCCTTCATCTTGTTTCACTCTCTTTCACCCTCCTTCATCTTGTTTCACTCTCTTTAACCCTCATTCATCTCGTTTCACTCCCTTTAACCCTCATTCATCTTGTTTCACTCTCTTTAACCCTCCTTCATCATGTTTCACTGTCTTTAACCCTCATTCATCTCGTTTCACTCCCTTTAACGCTCATTCATCTTGTTTCACTCTCTTTAACCCTCCTTCATCATGTTTCACTGTCTTTAACTCTCCTTCATCTTGTTTCACTCTCTTTAACCCTCCTTCATCTTGTTGCACTCTCTTTAAACCTCATTCACCCTGTTTCACTCTCTTTAACCCTCATTCATCTTGGTTCACTCTCATTAACACTCCTTCGTCTTGCTTCACTCTCTTTTACCCTCATTCATCTTGTTTCACTCCCTTTAACCCTCATTCATCTTGTTTCACTCTCTTTAACCCCCATTCATTATGTTTCACTCTCTTTAACCCTCATTCATCTTGTTTCACTCTCTTTAACCCTCATTCATCTTGTTTCACTCTCTTTCACCCTCATTCATCTTGTCTCACTCTCTTTAACCCTCATTCATCTTGTTTCACTCTCTTTAACCCACCTTCGTCTTGTTTCACTCTTCTTAACCTTCATGCATCTTGTTTCACTGTCTTTCACCCACCTTCATCTTGTTTCACCCTCTTTAACCCTCATTCATCTTGTTTCAGTCTGTTTAACCCTCATTCATCTTGTTTCACTTTCGTTAACCCTCATTCATCTTGTTTCACTCTCTTTAACCCTCCTTCATCTTGTTTCACTCTCTTTAACCCTCATTCATCTCGTTTCACTCCCTTTAACCCTCATTCATCTTGTTTCACTCTCTTTAACCCTCCTTCATCATGTTTCACTCTCTTTAACCCTCCTTCATCTTGTTGCACTCTCTTTAACCCTCATTCATTTCGTTTCACTCTCTTTAACCCTCATTCATCTTGTTTCACTCTCTTTAACGCCCCTTCATCTTGTTTCATTCTCTTTCACCCTCCTTCATCTCATTTCACTCTGTTTCACTCTCCCTCATCTTGTTTCACTCACTTTAACCCTCCTTCACCTCGTTTCACCCTCTTTAACCCTCATTCATCTTGTTTCAGTCTGTTTAACCCTCATTCATCTTGCTTCACTCTCTTTAACTCTCATTCATCTAGTTTCACTCTGTTTGACCCTCATTCATCTTGTTTCACTCTCTTTAACCCTCATTCATTTTGTTTCACTCTCTTTAACCGTCATTCATCTTGTTTCACTCTCTTTAACCCTCCTTCATCTTGTTTCACTCTCTTTCACCCTCCATCATCTTGTTTCACTCTCTTTAACGCCCCTTCATCTTGTTTCACTCTCTTTAAACCTCCTTCATCTTGTTTCTCTCTCTTTAACGCCCCTTCATCTTGTTTCAATCTCTTTCACCCTCCTTCATCTCGTTTCACTCTGTTTAACTCTCCTTCATCTTGTTTCACTCTCTTTCACCCTCCTTCATCTTGTTTCACCCTCTTTAACCCTCATTCATCTTGTTTCACTCTGTTTAACCCTCATTCATCTTGCTTCACTCTCTTTAACCCTCATTCATCTTGTTTCAGTCTGTTTAACCCTCATTCATCTTGTTTCACTTTCGTTAACCCTCCTTCATCTTGTTTCACTCTCTTTCACCCTCCTTCATCTTGTTTCACTGTCTTTAACCCTCATTCATCTCGTTTCACTCCCTTTAACCCTCATTCATCTTGTTTCACTCTCTTTAACCCTCCTTCATCATGTTTCACTGTCTTTAACCCTCATTCATCTCGTTTCACTCCCTTTAACGCTCATTCATCTTGTTTCACTCTCTTTAACCCTCCTTCATCATGTTTCACTGTCTTTAACTCTCCTTCATCTTGTTTCACTCTCTTTAACCCTCCTTCATCTTGTTGCACTCTCTTTAAACCTCATTCACCCTGTTTCACTCTCTTTAACCCTCATTCATCTTGGTTCACTCTCATTAACACTCCTTCGTCTTGCTTCACTCTCTTTTACCCTCATTCATCTTGTTTCACTCCCTTTAACCCTCATTCATCTTGTTTCACTCTCTTTAACCCCCATTCATTATGTTTCACTCTCTTTAACCCTCATTCATCTTGTTTCACTCTCTTTAACCCTCATTCATCTTGTTTCACTCTCTTTCACCCTCATTCATCTTGTCTCACTCTCTTTAACCCTCATTCATCTTGTTTCACTCTCTTTAACCCACCTTCGTCTTGTTTCACTCTTCTTAACCTTCATGCATCTTGTTTCACTGTCTTTCACCCACCTTCATCTTGTTTCACCCTCTTTAACCCTCATTCATCTTGTTTCACTCTGTTTTACCCTCATTCATCTTGCTTCACTCTCTTTAACCCACCTTCGTCTTGTTTCACTCTTCTTAACCTTCATGCATCTTGTTTCACTGTCTTTCACCCACCTTCATCTTGTTTCACTCTCTTTAACCCTCATTCATCTTGTTTCACTCTCTTTAACCCACCTTCGTCTTGTTTCACTCTTCTTAACCTTCATGCATCTTGTTTCACTGTCTTTCACCCACCTTCATCTTGTTTCACTCTCTTTAACCCTCATTCATCTTGTTTCACTCTCTTTCACCCTCATTCATCTTGTCTCACTCTCTTTAACCCTCATTCATCTTGTTTCACTCTCTTTAACCCACCTTCGTCTTGTTTCACTCTTCTTAACCTTCATGCATCTTGTTTCACTGTCTTTCACCCACCTTCATCTTGTTTCACCCTCTTTAACCCTCATTCATCTTGTTTCAGTCTGTTTAACCCTCATTCATCTTGTTTCACTTTCGTTAACCCTCATTCATCTTGTTTCACTCTCTTTAACCCTCCTTCATCTTGTTTCACTCTCTTTAACCCTCATTCATCTCGTTTCACTCCCTTTAACCCTCCTTCATCTTGTTGCACTCTCTTTAACCCTCATTCATTTCGTTTCACTCTCTTTAACCCTCATTCATCTTCTTTCACTCTCTTTAACCCACATTTATCTTGTTTCACTCTCTTTAACCCTCCTCCATCTTGTTTCACTCTCTTTAACCCTCATTCATCTTGTTTCACTCTCTTTAACGCCCCTTCATCTTGTTTCATTCTCTTTCACCCTCCTTCATCTCATTTCACTCTGTTTCACTCTCCCTCATCTTGTTTCACTCTCTTTCACCCTCCTTCATCTTGTTTCACCCTCTTTAACCCTCATTCATCTTGCTTCACTCTCTTTAACCCTCATTCATCTAGTTTCACTCTGTTTGACCCTCATTCATCTTGTTTCACTCTCTTTAACCCTCATTCATTTTGTTTCACTCTCTTTAACCGTCATTCATCTTGTTTCACTCTCTTTAACCCTCCTTCATCTTGTTTCACTCTCTTTCACCCTCCTTCATCTTGTTTCACTCTCTTTAACGCCCCTTCATCTTGTTTCACTCTCTTTAAACCTCCTTCATCTTGTTTCCCTCTCTTTAACGCCCCTTCATCTTGTTTCAATCTCTTTCACCCTTCTTCATCTCGTTTCACTCTGTTTAACTCTCCTTCATCTTGTTTCACTCTCTTTCACCCTCCTTCATCTTGTTTCACCCTCTTTAACCCTCATTCATCTTGTTTCACTCTGTTTAACCCTCATTCATCTTGCTTCACTCTCTTTAACCCTCATTCATCTTGTTTCAGTCTGTTTAACCCTCATTCATCTTGTTTCACTTTCGTTAACCCTCCTTCATCTTGTTTCACTCTCTTTAACCCTCATTCATCTCGTTTCACTCCCTTTAACCCTCATTCATCTTGTTTCACTCTCTTTAACCCTCCTTCATCATGTTTCACTCTCTTTAACCCTCCTTCATCTTGTTGCACTCTCTTTAACCCTCATTCATTTCGTTTCACTCTCTTTAACCCTCATTCATCTTGTTTCACTCTCTTTAACGCCCCTTCATCTTGTTTCATTCTCTTTCACCCTCCTTCATCTCATTTCACTCTGTTTCACTCTCCCTCATCTTGTTTCACTCACTTTAACCCTCCTTCACCTCGTTTCACCCTCTTTAACCCTCATTCATCTTGTTTCAGTCTGTTTAACCCTCATTCATCTTGCTTCACTCTCTTTAACTCTCATTCATCTAGTTTCACTCTGTTTGACCCTCATTCATCTTGTTTCACTCTCTTTAACCCTCATTCATTTTGTTTCACTCTCTTTAACCGTCATTCATCTTGTTTCACTCTCTTTAACCCTCCTTCATCTTGTTTCACTCTCTTTCACCCTCCTTCAACTTGTTTCACTCTCTTTAACGCCCCTTCATTTTGTTTCACTCTCTTTAAACCTCCTTCATCTTGTTTCTCTCTCTTTAACGCCCCTTCATCTTGTTTCAATCTCTTTCACCCTTCTTCATCTCGTTTCACTCTGTTTAACTCTCCTTCATCTTGTTTCACTCTCTTTCACCCTCCTTCATCTTGTTTCACCCTCTTTAACCCTCATTCATCTTGTTTCACTCTGTTTAACCCTCATTCATCTTGCTTCACTCTCTTTAACCCTCATTCATCTTGTTTCAGTCTGTTTAACCCTCATTCATCTTGTTTCACTTTCGTTAACCCTCCTTCATCTTGTTTCACTCTCTTTCACCCTCCTTCATCTTGTTTCACTCTCTTTAACCCTCATTCATCTCGTTTCACTCCCTTTAACCCTCATTCATCTTGTTTCACTCTCTTTAACCCTCCTTCATCTTGTTTCACTCTCTTTCACCCTCCTTCATCTTGTTTCACTCTCTTTAACCCTCATTCATCTCGTTTCACTCCCTTTAACCCACCTTCATCTTGTTTCACTCTCTTTAACCCTCATTCATCTTGTTTCACTCTCTTTAACCCACCTTCGTCTTGTTTCACTCTTCTTAACCTTCATGCATCTTGTTTCACTGTCTTTCACCCACCTTCATCTTGTTTCACTCTCTTTAACCCTCATTCATCTTGTTTCACTCTCTTTCACCCTCATTCATCTTGTCTCACTCTCTTTAACCCTCATTCATCTTGTTTCACTCTCTTTAACCCACCTTCGTCTTGTTTCACTCTTCTTAACCTTCATGCATCTTGTTTCACTGTCTTTCACCCACCTTCATCTTGTTTCACCCTCTTTAACCCTCATTCATCTTGTTTCAGTCTGTTTAACCCTCATTCATCTTGTTTCACTTTCGTTAACCCTCATTCATCTTGTTTCACTCTCTTTAACCCTCCTTCATCTTGTTTCACTCTCTTTAACCCTCATTCATCTCGTTTCACTCCCTTTAACCCTCCTTCATCTTGTTGCACTCTCTTTAACCCTCATTCATTTCGTTTCACTCTCTTTAACCCTCATTCATCTTCTTTCACTCTCTTTAACCCACATTTATCTTGTTTCACTCTCTTTAACCCTCCTCCATCTTGTTTCACTCTCTTTAACCCTCATTCATCTTGTTTCACTCTCTTTAACGCCCCTTCATCTTGTTTCATTCTCTTTCACCCTCCTTCATCTCATTTCACTCTGTTTCACTCTCCCTCATCTTGTTTCACTCTCTTTCACCCTCCTTCATCTTGTTTCACCCTCTTTAACCCTCATTCATCTTGCTTCACTCTCTTTAACCCTCATTCATCTAGTTTCACTCTGTTTGACCCTCATTCATCTTGTTTCACTCTCTTTAACCCTCATTCATTTTGTTTCACTCTCTTTAACCGTCATTCATCTTGTTTCACTCTCTTTAACCCTCCTTCATCTTGTTTCACTCTCTTTCACCCTCCTTCATCTTGTTTCACTCTCTTTAACGCCCCTTCATCTTGTTTCACTCTCTTTAAACCTCCTTCATCTTGTTTCCCTCTCTTTAACGCCCCTTCATCTTGTTTCAATCTCTTTCACCCTTCTTCATCTCGTTTCACTCTGTTTAACTCTCCTTCATCTTGTTTCACTCTCTTTCACCCTCCTTCATCTTGTTTCACCCTCTTTAACCCTCATTCATCTTGTTTCACTCTGTTTAACCCTCATTCATCTTGCTTCACTCTCTTTAACCCTCATTCATCTTGTTTCAGTCTGTTTAACCCTCATTCATCTTGTTTCACTTTCGTTAACCCTCCTTCATCTTGTTTCACTCTCTTTAACCCTCATTCATCTCGTTTCACTCCCTTTAACCCTCATTCATCTTGTTTCACTCTCTTTAACCCTCCTTCATCATGTTTCACTCTCTTTAACCCTCCTTCATCTTGTTGCACTCTCTTTAACCCTCATTCATTTCGTTTCACTCTCTTTAACCCTCATTCATCTTGTTTCACTCTCTTTAACGCCCCTTCATCTTGTTTCATTCTCTTTCACCCTCCTTCATCTCATTTCACTCTGTTTCACTCTCCCTCATCTTGTTTCACTCACTTTAACCCTCCTTCACCTCGTTTCACCCTCTTTAACCCTCATTCATCTTGTTTCAGTCTGTTTAACCCTCATTCATCTTGCTTCACTCTCTTTAACTCTCATTCATCTAGTTTCACTCTGTTTGACCCTCATTCATCTTGTTTCACTCTCTTTAACCCTCATTCATTTTGTTTCACTCTCTTTAACCGTCATTCATCTTGTTTCACTCTCTTTAACCCTCCTTCATCTTGTTTCACTCTCTTTCACCCTCCTTCAACTTGTTTCACTCTCTTTAACGCCCCTTCATTTTGTTTCACTCTCTTTAAACCTCCTTCATCTTGTTTCTCTCTCTTTAACGCCCCTTCATCTTGTTTCAATCTCTTTCACCCTTCTTCATCTCGTTTCACTCTGTTTAACTCTCCTTCATCTTGTTTCACTCTCTTTCACCCTCCTTCATCTTGTTTCACCCTCTTTAACCCTCATTCATCTTGTTTCACTCTGTTTAACCCTCATTCATCTTGCTTCACTCTCTTTAACCCTCATTCATCTTGTTTCAGTCTGTTTAACCCTCATTCATCTTGTTTCACTTTCGTTAACCCTCCTTCATCTTGTTTCACTCTCTTTCACCCTCCTTCATCTTGTTTCACTCTCTTTAACCCTCATTCATCTCGTTTCACTCCCTTTAACCCTCATTCATCTTGTTTCACTCTCTTTAACCCTCCTTCATCATGTTTCACTGTCTTTAACCCTCATTCATCTCGTTTCACTCCCTTTAACGCTCATTCATCTTGTTTCACTCTCTTTAACCCTCCTTCATCATGTTTCACTGTCTTTAACTCTCCTTCATCTTGTTTCACTCTCTTTAACCCTCCTTCATCTTGTTGCACTCTCTTTAAACCTCATTCACCCTGTTTCACTCTCTTTAACCCTCATTCATCTTGGTTCACTCTCATTAACACTCCTTCGTCTTGCTTCACTCTCTTTTACCCTCATTCATCTTGTTTCACTCCCTTTAACCCTCATTCATCTTGTTTCACTCTCTTTAACCCCCATTCATTATGTTTCACTCTCTTTAACCCTCATTCATCTTGTTTCACTCTCTTTAACCCTCATTCATCTTGTTTCACTCTCTTTCACCCTCATTCATCTTGTCTCACTCTCTTTAACCCTCATTCATCTTGTTTCACTCTCTTTAACCCACCTTCGTCTTGTTTCACTCTTCTTAACCTTCATGCATCTTGTTTCACTGTCCTCCACCCACCTTCATCTTGTTTCACCCTCTTTAACCCTCATTCATCTTGTTTCACTCTGTTTTACCCTCATTCATCTTGCTTCACTCTCTTTAACCCTCATTCATCTTGTTTCAGTCTGTTTAACCCTCATTCATCTTGTTTCACTTTCGTTAACCCTCATTCATCTTGTTTCACTCTCTTTAACCCTCCTTCATCTTGTTTCACTCTCTTTAACCCTCATTCATCTCGTTTCACTCCCTTTAACCCTCCTTCATCTTGTTGCACTCTCTTTAACCCTCATTCATTTCGTTTCACTCTCTTTAACCCTCATTCATCTTCTTTCACTCTCTTTAACCCACATTTATCTTGTTTCACTCTCTTTAACCCTCCTCCATCTTGTTTCACTCTCTTTAATCCTCATTCATCTTGTTTCACTCTCTTTAACGCCCCTTCATCTTGTTTCATTCTCTTTCACCCTCCTTCATCTCATTTCACTCTGTTTC
Source organism: Scyliorhinus torazame (assembly GCF_047496885.1). Classification (NCBI taxonomy): domain Eukaryota; kingdom Metazoa; phylum Chordata; class Chondrichthyes; order Carcharhiniformes; family Scyliorhinidae; genus Scyliorhinus; species Scyliorhinus torazame. The sequence goes on along the minus strand of NC_092724.1, from coordinate 153,559,470 downwards.
ACTCTCCCTCATCTTGTTTCACTCTCTTTCACCCTCCTTCATCTTGTTTCACCCTCTTTAACCCTCATTCATCTTGCTTCACTCTCTTTAACCCTCATTCATCTAGTTTCACTCTGTTTGACCCTCATTCATCTTGTTTCACTCTCTTTAACCCTCATTCATTTTGTTTCACTCTCTTTAACCGTCATTCATCTTGTTTCACTCTCTTTAACCCTCCTTCATCTTGTTTCACTCTCTTTCACCCTCCTTCATCTTGTTTCACTCTCTTTAACGCCCCTTCATCTTGTTTCACTCTCTTTAAACCTCCTTCATCTTGTTTCTCTCTCTTTAACGCCCCTTCATCTTGTTTCAATCTCTTTCACCCTTCTTCATCTCGTTTCACTCTGTTTAACTCTCCTTCATCTTGTTTCACTCTCTTTCACCCTCCTTCATCTTGTTTCACCCTCTTTAACCCTCATTCATCTTGTTTCACTCTGTTTAACCCTCATTCATCTTGCTTCACTCTCTTTAACCCTCATTCATCTTGTTTCAGTCTGTTTAACCCTCATTCATCTTGTTTCACTTTCGTTAACCCTCCTTCATCTTGTTTCACTCTCTTTAACCCTCATTCATCTCGTTTCACTCCCTTTAACCCTCATTCATCTTGTTTCACTCTCTTTAACCCTCCTTCATCATGTTTCACTCTCTTTAACCCTCCTTCATCTTGTTGCACTCTCTTTAACCCTCATTCATTTCGTTTCACTCTCTTTAACCCTCATTCATCTTGTTTCACTCTCTTTAACGCCCCTTCATCTTGTTTCATTCTCTTTCACCCTCCTTCATCTCATTTCACTCTGTTTCACTCTCCCTCATCTTGTTTCACTCACTTTAACCCTCCTTCACCTCGTTTCACCCTCTTTAACCCTCATTCATCTTGTTTCACTCTGTTTAACCCTCATTCATCTTGCTTCACTCTCTTTAACCCTCATTCATCTAGTTTCACTCTGTTTGACCCTCATTCATCTTGTTTCACTCTCTTTAACCCTCATTCATTTTGTTTCACTCTCTTTAACCGTCATTCATCTTGTTTCACTCTCTTTAACCCTCCTTCATCTTGTTTCACTCTCTTTCACCCTCCTTCATCTTGTTTCACTCTCTTTAACGCCCCTTCATCTTGTTTCACTCTCTTTAAACCTCCTTCATCTTGTTTCTCTCTCTTTAACGCCCCTTCATCTTGTTTCAATCTCTTTAACCCCCCTCAAACTCGTTGCACTCTCTTTAACTCTCCTTCATCTTGTTTCACTCTCTTTAACCCTCATTCATCTTCTTTCACTCTCCTTAACCCTCATTCATCTTGTTTCACTCTCTTTAACACTCATTCCTGTCGTTTCACTCTCTTAAACTCTCATTCATCTTGTTTCTCTCTGATTAACCCTCATTCATCTTGATTCATTCTCTTTAAGCCTCCTTCATCTTGTTTCACTCTCTTTAACCCTCCTACATCTTGTTTCACTCTCTTTAACCCTCATTCATCTTCTTTCACTCTCTTTAACCCACATTTATCTTGTTTCACTCTCTTTAACCCTCCTCCATCTTGTTTCACTCTCTTTAACCCTCATTCATCTTGTTTCATTCTCTTTAACGCCCCTTCATCTTGTTTCATTCTCTTTCACCCTCCTTCATCTCATTTCACTCTGTTTCACTCTCCCTCATCTTGTTTCACTCACTTTAACCCTCCTTCACCTCGTTTCACCCTCTTTAACCCTCATTCATCTTGTTTCACTCTGTTTAAACCTCCTTCATCTTGTTTCTCTCTCTTTAACGCCCCTTCATCTTGTTTCAATCTCTTTCACCCTTCTTCATCTCGTTTCACTCTGTTTAACTCTCCTTCATCTTGTTTCACTCTCTTTCACCCTCCTTCATCTTGTTTCACCCTCTTTAACCCTCATTCATCTTGTTTCACTCTGTTTAACCCTCATTCATCTTGCTTCACTCTCTTTAACCCTCCTTCATCATGTTTCACTCTCTTTAACCCTCCTTCATCTTGTTGCACTCTCTTTAACCCTCATTCATTTCGTTTCACTCTCTTTAACCCTCATTCATCTTGTTTCACTCTCTTTAACGCCCCTTCATCTTGTTTCATTCTCTTTCACACTCCTTCATCTCATTTCACTCTGTTTCACTCTCCCTCATCTTGTTTCACTCACTTTAACCCTCCTTCACCTCGTTTCACCCTCTTTAACCCTCATTCATCTTGTTTCAGTCTGTTTAACCCTCATTCATCTTGCTTCACTCTCTTTAACTCTCATTCATCTAGTTTCACTCTGTTTGACCCTCATTCATCTTGTTTCACTCTCTTTAACCCTCATTCATTTTGTTTCACTCTCTTTAACCGTCATTCATCTTGTTTCACTCTCTTTAACGCCCCTTCATCTTGTTTCACTCTCTTTAAACCTCCTTCATCTTGTTTCTCTCTCTTTAACGCCCCTTCATCTTGTTTCAATCTCTTTAACCCCCCTCAAACTCGTTGCACTCTCTTTAACTCTCCTTCATCTTGTTTCACTCTCTTTAACCCTCATTCATCTTCTTTCACTCTCCTTAACCCTCATTCATCTTGTTTCACTCTCTTTAACACTCATTCCTGTCGTTTCACTCTCTTAAACTCTCATTCATCTTGTTTCTCTCTGATTAACCCTCATTCATCTTGATTCATTCTCTTTAAGCCTCCTTCATCTTGTTTCACTCTCTTTAACCCTCCTACATCTTGTTTCACTCTCTTTAACCCTCATTCATCTTCTTTCACTCTCTTTAACCCACATTTATCTTGTTTCACTCTCTTTAACCCTCCTCCATCTTGTTTCACTCTCTTTAACCCTCATTCATCTTGTTTCATTCTCTTTAACGCCCCTTCATCTTGTTTCATTCTCTTTCACCCTCCTTCATCTCATTTCACTCTGTTTCACTCTCCCTCATCTTGTTTCACTCACTTTAACCCTCCTTCACCTCGTTTCACCCTCTTTAACCCTCATTCATCTTGTTTCACTCTGTTTAAACCTCCTTCATCTTGTTTCTCTCTCTTTAACGCCCCTTCATCTTGTTTCAATCTCTTTCACCCTTCTTCATCTCGTTTCACTCTGTTTAACTCTCCTTCATCTTGTTTCACTCTCTTTCACCCTCCTTCATCTTGTTTCACCCTCTTTAACCCTCATTCATCTTGTTTCACTCTGTTTAACCCTCATTCATCTTGCTTCACTCTCTTTAACCCTCCTTCATCATGTTTCACTCTCTTTAACCCTCCTTCATCTTGTTGCACTCTCTTTAACCCTCATTCATTTCGTTTCACTCTCTTTAACCCTCATTCATCTTGTTTCACTCTCTTTAACGCCCTTTCATCTTGTTTCATTCTCTTTCACACTCCTTCATCTCATTTCACTCTGTTTCACTCTCCCTCATCTTGTTTCACTCACTTTAACCCTCCTTCACCTCGTTTCACCCTCTTTAACCCTCATTCATCTTGTTTCAGTCTGTTTAACCCTCATTCATCTTGCTTCACTCTCTTTAACTCTCATTCATCTAGTTTCACTCTGTTTGACCCTCATTCATCTTGTTTCACTCTCTTTAACCCTCATTCATTTTGTTTCACTCTCTTTAACCGTCATTCATCTTGTTTCACTCTCTTTAACCCTCCTTCATCTTGTTTCACTCTCTTTCACCCTCCTTCATCTTGTTTCACTCTCTTTAACGCCCCTTCATTTTGTTTCACTCTCTTTAAACCTCCTTCATCTTGTTTCTCTCTCTTTAACGCCCCTTCATCTTGTTTCAATCTCTTTCACCCTTCTTCATCTCGTTTCACTCTGTTTAACTCTCCTTCATCTTGTTTCACTCTCTTTCACCCTCCTTCATCTTGTTTCACCCTCTTTAACCCTCATTCATCTTGTTTCACTCTGTTTAACCCTCATTCATCTTGCTTCACTCTCTTTAACCCTCATTCATCTTGTTTCAGTCTGTTTAACCCTCATTCATCTTGTTTCACTTTCGTTAACCCTCCTTCATCTTGTTTCACTCTCTTTCACCCTCCTTCATCTTGTTTCACTCTCTTTAACCCTCATTCATCTCGTTTCACTCCCTTTAACCCTCATTCATCTTGTTTCACTCTCTTTAACCCTCCTTCATCATGTTTCACTGTCTTTAACCCTCATTCATCTCGTTTCACTCCCTTTAACGCTCATTCATCTTGTTTCACTCTCTTTAACCCTCCTTCATCATGTTTCACTGTCTTTAACTCTCCTTCATCTTGTTTCACTCTCTTTAACCCTCCTTCATCTTGTTGCACTCTCTTTAAACCTCATTCACCCTGTTTCACTCTCTTTAACCCTCATTCATCTTGGTTCACTCTCATTAACACTCCTTCGTCTTGCTTCACTCTCTTTTACCCTCATTCATCTTGTTTCACTCCCTTTAACCCTCATTCATCTTGTTTCACTCTCTTTAACCCCCATTCATTATGTTTCACTCTCTTTAACCCTCATTCATCTTGTTTCACTCTCTTTAACCCTCATTCATCTTGTTTCACTCTCTTTCACCCTCATTCATCTTGTCTCACTCTCTTTAACCCTCATTCATCTTGTTTCACTCTCTTTAACCCACCTTCGTCTTGTTTCACTCTTCTTAACCTTCATGCATCTTGTTTCACTGTCTTTCACCCACCTTCATCTTGTTTCACCCTCTTTAACCCTCATTCATCTTGTTTCACTCTGTTTTACCCTCATTCATCTTGCTTCACTCTCTTTAACCCTCATTCATCTTGTTTCAGTCTGTTTAACCCTCATTCATCTTGTTTCACTTTCGTTAACCCTCATTCATCTTGTTTCACTCTCTTTAACCCTCCTTCATCTTGTTTCACTCTCTTTAACCCTCATTCATCTCGTTTCACTCCCTTTAACCCTCCTTCATCTTGTTGCACTCTCTTTAACCCTCATTCATTTCGTTTCACTCTCTTTAACCCTCATTCATCTTCTTTCACTCTCTTTAACCCACATTTATCTTGTTTCACTCTCTTTAACCCTCCTCCATCTTGTTTCACTCTCTTTAACCCTCATTCATCTTGTTTCACTCTCTTTAACGCCCCTTCATCTTGTTTCATTCTCTTTCACCCTCCTTCATCTCATTTCACTCTGTTTCACTCTCCCTCATCTTGTTTCACTCTCTTTCACCCTCCTTCATCTTGTTTCACCCTCTTTAACCCTCATTCATCTTGCTTCACTCTCTTTAACCCTCATTCATCTAGTTTCACTCTGTTTGACCCTCATTCATCTTGTTTCACTCTCTTTAACCCTCATTCATTTTGTTTCACTCTCTTTAACCGTCATTCATCTTGTTTCACTCTCTTTAACCCTCCTTCATCTTGTTTCACTCTCTTTCACCCTCCTTCATCTTGTTTCACTCTCTTTAACGCCCCTTCATCTTGTTTCACTCTCTTTAAACCTCCTTCATCTTGTTTCTCTCTCTTTAACGCCCCTTCATCTTGTTTCAATCTCTTTCACCCTTCTTCATCTCGTTTCACTCTGTTTAACTCTCCTTCATCTTGTTTCACTCTCTTTCACCCTCCTTCATCTTGTTTCACCCTCTTTAACCCTCATTCATCTTGTTTCACTCTGTTTAACCCTCATTCATCTTGCTTCACTCTCTTTAACCCTCATTCATCTTGTTTCAGTCTGTTTAACCCTCATTCATCTTGTTTCACTTTCGTTAACCCTCCTTCATCTTGTTTCACTCTCTTTAACCCTCATTCATCTCGTTTCACTCCCTTTAACCCTCATTCATCTTGTTTCACTCTCTTTAACCCTCCTTCATCATGTTTCACTCTCTTTAACCCTCCTTCATCTTGTTGCACTCTCTTTAACCCTCATTCATTTCGTTTCACTCTCTTTAACCCTCATTCATCTTGTTTCACTCTCTTTAACGCCCCTTCATCTTGTTTCATTCTCTTTCACCCTCCTTCATCTCATTTCACTCTGTTTCACTCTCCCTCATCTTGTTTCACTCACTTTAACCCTCCTTCACCTCGTTTCACCCTCTTTAACCCTCATTCATCTTGTTTCACTCTGTTTAACCCTCATTCATCTTGCTTCACTCTCTTTAACCCTCATTCATCTAGTTTCACTCTGTTTGACCCTCATTCATCTTGTTTCACTCTCTTTAACCCTCATTCATTTTGTTTCACTCTCTTTAACCGTCATTCATCTTGTTTCACTCTCTTTAACCCTCCTTCATCTTGTTTCACTCTCTTTCACCCTCCTTCATCTTGTTTCACTCTCTTTAACGCCCCTTCATCTTGTTTCACTCTCTTTAAACCTCCTTCATCTTGTTTCTCTCTCTTTAACGCCCCTTCATCTTGTTTCAATCTCTTTAACCCCCCTCAAACTCGTTGCACTCTCTTTAACTCTCCTTCATCTTGTTTCACTCTCTTTAACCCTCATTCATCTTCTTTCACTCTCCTTAACCCTCATTCATCTTGTTTCACTCTCTTTAACACTCATTCCTGTCGTTTCACTCTCTTAAACTCTCATTCATCTTGTTTCTCTCTGATTAACCCTCATTCATCTTGATTCATTCTCTTTAAGCCTCCTTCATCTTGTTTCACTCTCTTTAACCCTCCTACATCTTGTTTCACTCTCTTTAACCCTCATTCATCTTCTTTCACTCTCTTTAACCCACATTTATCTTGTTTCACTCTCTTTAACCCTCCTCCATCTTGTTTCACTCTCTTTAACCCTCATTCATCTTGTTTCATTCTCTTTAACGCCCCTTCATCTTGTTTCATTCTCTTTCACCCTCCTTCATCTCATTTCACTCTGTTTCACTCTCCCTCATCTTGTTTCACTCACTTTAACCCTCCTTCACCTCGTTTCACCCTCTTTAACCCTCATTCATCTTGTTTCACTCTGTTTAAACCTCCTTCATCTTGTTTCTCTCTCTTTAACGCCCCTTCATCTTGTTTCAATCTCTTTCACCCTTCTTCATCTCGTTTCACTCTGTTTAACTCTCCTTCATCTTGTTTCACTCTCTTTCACCCTCCTTCATCTTGTTTCACCCTCTTTAACCCTCATTCATCTTGTTTCACTCTGTTTAACCGTCATTCATCTTGCTTCACTCTCTTTAACCCTCATTCATCTTGTTTCAGTCTGTTTAACCCTCCTTCATCTTGTTGCACTCTCTTTAACCCTCATTCATTTCGTTTCACTCTCTTTAACCCTCATTCATCTTGTTTCACTCTCTTTAACGCCCCTTCATCTTGTTTCATTCTCTTTCACCCTCCTTCATCTCATTTCACTCTGTTTCACTCTCCCTCATCTTGTTTCACTCACTTTAACCCTCCTTCACCTCGTTTCACCCTCTTTAAACCTCATTCATCTTGTTTCACTCTGTTTAACCCTCATTCATCTTGCTTCACTCTCTTTAACCCTCATTCATCTAGTTTCACTCTGTTTGACCCTCATTCATCTTGTTTCACTCTCTTTAACCCTCATTCATTTTGTTTCACTCTCTTTAACCGTCATTCATCTTGTTTCACTCTCTTTAACCCTCCTTCATCTTGTTTCACTCTCTTTCACCCTCCTTCATCTTGTTTCACTCTCTTTAACGCCCCTTCATCTTGTTTCACTCTCTTTAAACCTCCTTCATCTTGTTTCTCTCTCTTTAACGCCCCTTCATCTTGTTTCAATCTCTTTAACCCCCCTCAAACTCGTTGCACTCTCTTTAACTCTCCTTCATCTTGTTTCACTCTCTTTAACCCTCATTCATCTTCTTTCACTCTCCTTAACCCTCATTCATCTTGTTTCACTCTCTTTAACACTCATTCCTGTCGTTTCACTCTCTTAAACTCTCATTCATCTTGTTTCTCTCTGATTGACCCTCATTCATCTTGATTCATTCTCTTTAAGCCTCCTTCATCTTGTTTCACTCTCTTTAACCCTCCTACATCTTGTTTCACTCTCTTTAACGCCCCTTCGTCTTGTTTCACTCTCTTTAACCCTCATTCATCTTCTTTCACTCTCTTTAACCCACATTTATCTTGTTTCACTCTCTTTAACCCTCCTCCATCTTGTTTCACTCTCTTTAACCCTCATTCATCTTGTTTCACTTTCGTTAACCCTCCTTCATCTTGTTTCACTCTCTTTCACCCTCCTTCATCTTGTTTCACTCTCTTTAACCCTCATTCATCTCGTTTCACTCCCTTTAACCCTCATTCATCTTGTTTCACTCTCTTTAACCCTCCTTCATCATGTTTCACTGTCTTTAACCCTCATTCATCTCGTTTCACTCCCTTTAACGCTCATTCATCTTGTTTCACTCTCTTTTACCCTCCTTCATCATGTTTCACTGTCTTTAACTCTCCTTCATCTTGTTTCACTCTCTTTAACCCTCCTTCATCTTGTTGCACTCTCTTTAAACCTCATTCACCCTGTTTCACTCTCTTTAACCCTCATTCATCTTGGTTCACTCTCATTAACACTCCTTCGTCTTGCTTCACTCTCTTTTACCCTCATTCATCTTGTTTCACTCCCTTTAACCCTCATTCATCTTGTTTCACTCTCTTTAACCCCCATTCATTATGTTTCACTCTCTTTAACCCTCATTCATCTTGTTTCACTCTCTTTAACCCTCATTCATCTTGTTTCACTCTCTTTCACCCTCATTCATCTTGTCTCACTCTCTTTAACCCTCATTCATCTTGTTTCACTCTCTTTAACCCACCTTCGTCTTGTTTCACTCTTCTTAACCTTCATGCATCTTGTTTCACTGTCTTTCACCCACCTTCATCTTGTTTCACCCTCTTTAACCCTCATTCATCTTGTTTCACTCTGTTTTACCCTCATTCATCTTGCTTCACTCTCTTTAACCCTCATTCATCTTGTTTCAGTCTGTTTAACCCTCATTCATCTTGTTTCACTTTCGTTAACCCTCATTCATCTTGTTTCACTCTCTTTAACCCTCCTTCATCTTGTTTCACTCTCTTTAACCCTCATTCATCTCGTTTCACTCCCTTTAACCCTCATTCATCTTGTTTCACTCCCTTTAACCCTCATTCATCTTGCTTCACTCTCTTTAACCCTCATTCATCTAGTTTCACTCTGTTTGACCCTCATTCATCTTGTTTCACTCTCTTTAACCCTCATTCATTTTGTTTCACTCTCTTTAACCGTCATTCATCTTGTTTCACTCTCTTTAACCCTCCTTCATCTTGTTTCACTCTCTTTCACCCTCCTTCATCTTGTTTCACTCTCTTTAACGCCCCTTCATCTTGTTTCACTCTCTTTAAACCTCCTTCATCTTGTTTCTCTCTCTTTAACGCCCCTTCATCTTGTTTCAATCTCTTTCACCCTTCTTCATCTCGTTTCACTCTGTTTAACTCTCCTTCATCTTGTTTCACTCTCTTTCACCCTCCTTCATCTTGTTTCACCCTCTTTAACCCTCATTCATCTTGTTTCACTCTGTTTAACCCTCATTCATCTTGCTTCACTCTCTTTAACCCTCATTCATCTTGTTTCAGTCTGTTTAACCCTCATTCATCTTGTTTCACTTTCGTTAACCCTCCTTCATCTTGTTTCACTCTCTTTAACCCTCATTCATCTCGTTTCACTCCCTTTAACCCTCATTCATCTTGTTTCACTCTCTTTAACCCTCCTTCATCATGTTTCACTCTCTTTAACCCTCCTTCATCTTGTTGCACTCTCTTTAACCCTCATTCATTTCGTTTCACTCTCTTTAACCCTCATTCATCTTGTTTCACTCTCTTTAACGCCCCTTCATCTTGTTTCATTCTCTTTCACCCTCCTTCATCTCATTTCACTCTGTTTCACTCTCCCTCATCTTGTTTCACTCACTTTAACCCTCCTTCACCTCGTTTCACCCTCTTTAACCCTCATTCATCTTGTTTCACTCTGTTTAACCCTCATTCATCTTGCTTCACTCTCTTTAACCCTCATTCATCTAGTTTCACTCTGTTTGACCCTCATTCATCTTGTTTCACTCTCTTTAACCCTCATTCATTTTGTTTCACTCTCTTTAACCGTCATTCATCTTGTTTCACTCTCTTTAACCCTCCTTCATCTTGTTTCACTCTCTTTCACCCTCCTTCATCTTGTTTCACTCTCTTTAACGCCCCTTCATCTTGTTTCACTCTCTTTAAACCTCCTTCATCTTGTTTCTCTCTCTTTAACGCCCCTTCATCTTGTTTCAATCTCTTTAACCCCCCTCAAACTCGTTGCACTCTCTTTAACTCTCCTTCATCTTGTTTCACTCTCTTTAACCCTCATTCATCTTCTTTCACTCTCCTTAACCCTCATTCATCTTGTTTCACTCTCTTTAACACTCATTCCTGTCGTTTCACTCTCTTAAACTCTCATTCATCTTGTTTCTCTCTGATTAACCCTCATTCATCTTGATTCATTCTCTTTAAGCCTCCTTCATCTTTTTTCACTCTCTTTAACCCTCCTACATCTTGTTTCACTCTCTTTAACCCTCATTCATCTTCTTTCACTCTCTTTAACCCACATTTATCTTGTTTCACTCTCTTTAACCCTCCTCCATCTTGTTTCACTCTCTTTAACCCTCATTCATCTTGTTTCATTCTCTTTAACGCCCCTTCATCTTGTTTCATTCTCTTTCACCCTCCTTCATCTCATTTCACTCTGTTTCACTCTCCCTCATCTTGTTTCACTCACTTTAACCCTCCTTCACCTCGTTTCACCCTCTTTAAACCTCATTCATCTTGTTTCACTCTGTTTAACCCTCATTCATCTTGCTTCACTCTCTTTAACCCTCATTCATCTAGTTTCACTCTGTTTGACCCTCATTCATCTTGTTTCACTCTCTTTAACCCTCATTCATTTTGTTTCACTCTCTTTAACCGTCATTCATCTTGTTTCACTCTCTTTAACCCTCCTTCATCTTGTTTCACTCTCTTTCACCCTCCTTCATCTTGTTTCACTCTCTTTAACGCCCCTTCATCTTGTTTCACTCTCTTTAAACCTCCTTCATCTTGTTTCTCTCTCTTTAACGCCCCTTCATCTTGTTTCAATCTCTTTAACCCCCCTCAAACTCGTTGCACTCTCTTTAACTCTCCTTCATCTTGTTTCACTCTCTTTAACCCTCATTCATCTTCTTTCACTCTCCTTAACCCTCATTCATCTTGTTTCACTCTCTTTAACACTCATTCCTGTCGTTTCACTCTCTTAAACTCTCATTCATCTTGTTTCTCTCTGATTGACCCTCATTCATCTTGATTCATTCTCTTTAAGCCTCCTTCATCTTGTTTCACTCTCTTTAACCCTCCTACATCTTGTTTCACTCTCTTTAACGCCCCTTCGTCTTGTTTCACTCTCTTTAACCCTCATTCATCTTCTTTCACTCTCTTTAACCCACATTTATCTTGTTTCACTCTCTTTAACCCTCCTCCATCTTGTTTCACTCTCTTTAACCCTCATTCATCTTGTTTCACTTTCGTTCACCCTCCTTCATCTTGTTTCACTCTCTTTCACCCTCCTTCATCTTGTTTCACTCTCTTTAACCCTCATTCATCTCGTTTCACTCCCTTTAACCCTCATTCATCTTGTTTCACTCTCTTTAACCCTCCTTCATCATGTTTCACTGTCTTTAACCCTCATTCATCTCGTTTCACTCCCTTTAACGCTCATTCATCTTGTTTCACTCTCTTTTACCCTCCTTCATCATGTTTCACTGTCTTTAACTCTCCTTCATCTTGTTTCACTCTCTTTAACCCTCCTTCATCTTGTTGCACTCTCTTTAAACCTCATTCACCCTGTTTCACTCTCTTTAACCCTCATTCATCTTGGTTCACTCCCTTTAACCCTCATTCATCTTGTTTCACTCTCTTTAACCCCCATTCATTCTGTTTCACTCTCTTTAACCCTCATTCATCTTGTTTCACTCTCTTTAACCCTCATTCATCTTGTTTCACTCTCTTTCACCCTCATTCATCTTGTTTCACTCTCTTTAACCCCCATTCATTATGTTTCACTCTCTTTAACCCTCATTCATCTTGTTTCACTCTCTTTAACCCTCATTCATCTTGTTTCACTCTCTTTCACCCTCATTCATCTTGTCTCACTCTCTTTAACCCTCATTCATCTTGTTTCACTCTCTTTAACCCACCTTCGTCTTGTTTCACTCTTCTTAACCTTCATGCATCTTGTTTCACTGTCTTTCACCCACCTTCATCTTGTTTCACCCTCTTTAACCCTCATTCATCTTGTTTCACTCTGTTTTACCCTCATTCATCTTGCTTCACTCTCTTTAACCCTCATTCATCTTGTTTCAGTCTGTTTAACCCTCATTCATCTTGTTTCACTTTCGTTAACCCTCATTCATCTTGTTTCACTCTCTTTAACCCTCCTTCATCTTGTTTCACTCTCTTTAACCCTCATTCATCTCGTTTCACTCCCTTTAACCCTCATTCATCTTGTTTCACTCCCTTTAACCCTCATTCATCTTGCTTCACTCTCTTTAACCCTCATTCATCTAGTTTCACTCTGTTTGACCCTCATTCATCTTGTTTCACTCTCTTTAACCCTCATTCATTTTGTTTCACTCTCTTTAACCGTCATTCATCTTGTTTCACTCTCTTTAACCCTCCTTCATCTTGTTTCACTCTCTTTCACCCTCCTTCATCTTGTTTCACTCTCTTTAACGCCCCTTCATCTTGTTTCACTCTCTTTAAACCTCCTTCATCTTGTTTCTCTCTCTTTAACGCCCCTTCATCTTGTTTCAATCTCTTTCACCCTTCTTCATCTCGTTTCACTCTGTTTAACTCTCCTTCATCTTGTTTCACTCTCTTTCACCCTCCTTCATCTTGTTTCACCCTCTTTAACCCTCATTCATCTTGTTTCACTCTGTTTAACCCTCATTCATCTTGCTTCACTCTCTTTAACCCTCATTCATCTTGTTTCAGTCTGTTTAACCCTCATTCATCTTGTTTCACTTTCGTTAACCCTCCTTCATCTTGTTTCACTCTCTTTAACCCTCATTCATCTCGTTTCACTCCCTTTAACCCTCATTCATCTTGTTTCACTCTCTTTAACCCTCCTTCATCATGTTTCACTCTCTTTAACCCTCCTTCATCTTGTTGCACTCTCTTTAACCCTCATTCATTTCGTTTCACTCTCTTTAACCCTCATTCATCTTGTTTCACTCTCTTTAACGCCCCTTCATCTTGTTTCATTCTCTTTCACCCTCCTTCATCTCATTTCACTCTGTTTCACTCTCCCTCATCTTGTTTCACTCACTTTAACCCTCCTTCACCTCGTTTCACCCTCTTTAACCCTCATTCATCTTGTTTCACTCTGTTTAACCCTCATTCATCTTGCTTCACTCTCTTTAACCCTCATTCATCTAGTTTCACTCTGTTTGACCCTCATTCATCTTGTTTCACTCTCTTTAACCCTCATTCATTTTGTTTCACTCTCTTTAACCGTCATTCATCTTGTTTCACTCTCTTTAACCCTCCTTCATCTTGTTTCACTCTCTTTCACCCTCCTTCATCTTGTTTCACTCTCTTTAACGCCCCTTCATCTTGTTTCACTCTCTTTAAACCTCCTTCATCTTGTTTCTCTCTCTTTAACGCCCCTTCATCTTGTTTCAATCTCTTTAACCCCCCTCAAACTCGTTGCACTCTCTTTAACTCTCCTTCATCTTGTTTCACTCTCTTTAACCCTCATTCATCTTCTTTCACTCTCCTTAACCCTCATTCATCTTGTTTCACTCTCTTTAACACTCATTCCTGTCGTTTCACTCTCTTAAACTCTCATTCATCTTGTTTCTCTCTGATTAACCCTCATTCATCTTGATTCATTCTCTTTAAGCCTCCTTCATCTTGTTTCACTCTCTTTAACCCTCCTACATCTTGTTTCACTCTCTTTAACCCTCATTCATCTTCTTTCACTCTCTTTAACCCACATTTATCTTGTTTCACTCTCTTTAACCCTCCTCCATCTTGTTTCACTCTCTTTAACCCTCATTCATCTTGTTTCATTCTCTTTAACGCCCCTTCATCTTGTTTCATTCTCTTTCACCCTCCTTCATCTCATTTCACTCTGTTTCACTCTCCCTCATCTTGTTTCACTCACTTTAACCCTCCTTCACCTCGTTTCACCCTCTTTAACCCTCATTCATCTTGTTTCACTCTGTTTAAACCTCCTTCATCTTGTTTCTCTCTCTTTAACGCCCCTTCATCTTGTTTCAATCTCTTTCACCCTTCTTCATCTCGTTTCACTCTGTTTAACTCTCCTTCATCTTGTTTCTCTCTCTTTAACGCCCCTTCATCTTGTTTCACTCTCTTTCACCCTCCTTCATCTTGTTTCACCCTCTTTAACCCTCATTCATCTTGTTTCACTCTGTTTAACCCTCATTCATCTTGCTTCACTCTCTTTAACCCTCATTCATCTTGTTTCAGTCTGTTTAACCCTCCTTCATCTTGTTGCACTCTCTTTAACCCTCATTCATTTCGTTTCACTCTCTTTAACCCTCATTCATCTTGTTTCACTCTCTTTAACGCCCCTTCATCTTGTTTCATTCTCTTTCACCCTCCTTCATCTCATTTCACTCTGTTTCACTCTCCCTCATCTTGTTTCACTCACTTTAACCCTCCTTCACCTCGTTTCACCCTCTTTAACCCTCATTCATCTTGTTTCACTCTGTTTAACCCTCATTCATCTTGCTTCACTCTCTTTAACCTTCATTCATCTAGTTTCACTCTGTTTGACCCTCATTCATCTTGTTTCACTCTCTTTAACCCTCATTCATTTTGTTTCACTCTCTTTAACCGTCATTCATCTTGTTTCACTCTCTTTAACCCTCCTTCATCTTGTTTCACTCTCTTTCACCCTCCTTCATCTTGTTTCACTCTCTTTAACGCCCCTTCATCTTGTTTCACTCTCTTTAAACCTCCTTCATCTTGTTTCTCTCTCTTTAACGCCCCTTCATCTTGTTTCAATCTCTTTAACCCCCCTCAAACTCGTTGCACTCTCTTTAACTCTCCTTCATCTTGTTTCACTCTCTTTAACCCTCATTCATCTTCTTTCACTCTCCTTAACCCTCATTCATCTTGTTTCACTCTCTTTAACACTCATTCCTGTCGTTTCACTCTCTTAAACTCTCATTCATCTTGTTTCTCTCTGATTGACCCTCATTCATCTTGATTCATTCTCTTTAAGCCTCCTTCATCTTGTTTCACTCTCTTTAACCCTCCTACATCTTGTTTCACTCTCTTTAACGCCCCTTCGTCTTGTTTCACTCTCTTTAACCCTCATTCATCTTCTTTCACTCTCTTTAACCCACATTTATCTTGTTTCACTCTCTTTAACCCTCCTCCATCTTGTTTCACTCTCTTTAACCCTCATTCATCTTGTTTCACTTTCGTTAACCCTCCTTCATCTTGTTTCACTCTCTTTCACCCTCCTTCATCTTGTTTCACTCTCTTTAACCCTCATTCATCTCGTTTCACTCCCTTTAACCCTCATTCATCTTGTTTCACTCTCTTTAACCCTCCTTCATCATGTTTCACTGTCTTTAACCCTCATTCATCTCGTTTCACTCCCTTTAACGCTCATTCATCTTGTTTCACTCTCTTTTACCCTCCTTCATCATGTTTCACTGTCTTTAACTCTCCTTCATCTTGTTTCACTCTCTTTAACCCTCCTTGATCTTGTTGCACTCTCTTTAAACCTCATTCACCCTGTTTCACTCTCTTTAACCCTCATTCATCTTGGTTCACTCTCATTAACACTCCTTCGTCTTGCTTCACTCTCTTTTACCCTCATTCATCTTGTTTCACTCCCTTTAACCCTCATTCATCTTGTTTCACTCTCTTTAACCCCCATTCATTATGTTTCACTCTCTTTAACCCTCATTCATCTTGTTTCACTCTCTTTAACCCTCATTCATCTTGTTTCACTCTCTTTCACCCTCATTCATCTTGTCTCACTCTCTTTAACCCTCATTCATCTTGTTTCACTCTCTTTAACCCACCTTCGTCTTGTTTCACTCTTCTTAACCTTCATGCATCTTGTTTCACTGTCTTTCACCCACCTTCATCTTGTTTCACCCTCTTTAACCCTCATTCATCTTGTTTCACTCTGTTTTACCCTCATTCATCTTGCTTCACTCTCTTTAACCCTCATTCATCTTGTTTCAGTCTGTTTAACCCTCATTCATCTTGTTTCACTTTCGTTAACCCTCATTCATCTTGTTTCACTCTCTTTAACCCTCCTTCATCTTGTTTCACTCTCTTTAACCCTCATTCATCTCGTTTCACTCCCTTTAACCCTCCTTCATCTTGTTGCACTCTCTTTAACCCTCATTCATTTCGTTTCACTCTCTTTAACCCTCATTCATCTTCTTTCACTCTCTTTAACCCACATTTATCTTGTTTCACTCTCTTTAACCCTCCTCCATCTTGTTTCACTCTCTTTAACCCTCATTCATCTTGTTTCACTCTCTTTAACCCTCCTTCATCTTGTTTCACTCTCTTTCACCCTCCTTCATCTTGTTTCACTCTCTTTAACGCCCCTTCATCTTGTTTCACTCTCTTTAAACCTCCTTCATCTTGTTTCTCTCTCTTTAACGCCCCTTCATCTTGTTTCAATCTCTTTCACCCTTCTTCATCTCGTTTCACTCTGTTTAACTCTCCTTCATCTTGTTTCACTCTCTTTCACCCTCCTTCATCTTGTTTCACCCTCTTTAACCCTCATTCATCTTGTTTCACTCTGTTTAACCCTCATTCATCTTGCTTCACTCTCTTTAACCCTCATTCATCTTGTTTCAGTCTGTTTAACCCTCATTCATCTTGTTTCACTTTCGTTAACCCTCCTTCATCTTGTTTCACTCTCTTTAACCCTCATTCATCTCGTTTCACTCCCTTTAACCCTCATTCATCTTGTTTCACTCTCTTTAACCCTCCTTCATCATGTTTCACTCTCTTTAACCCTCCTTCATCTTGTTGCACTCTCTTTAACCCTCATTCATTTCGTTTCACTCTCTTTAACCCTCATTCATCTTGTTTCACTCTCTTTAACGCCCCTTCATCTTGTTTCATTCTCTTTCACCCTCCTTCATCTCATTTCACTCTGTTTCACTCTCCCTCATCTTGTTTCACTCACTTTAACCCTCCTTCACCTCGTTTCACCCTCTTTAACCCTCATTCATCTTGTTTCACTCTGTTTAACCCTCATTCATCTTGCTTCACTCTCTTTAACCCTCATTCATCTAGTTTCACTCTGTTTGACCCTCATTCATCTTGTTTCACTCTCTTTAACCCTCATTCATTTTGTTTCACTCTCTTTAACCGTCATTCATCTTGTTTCACTCTCTTTAACCCTCCTTCATCTTGTTTCACTCTCTTTCACCCTCCTTCATCTTGTTTCACTCTCTTTAACGCCCCTTCATCTTGTTTCACTCTCTTTAAACCTCCTTCATCTTGTTTCTCTCTCTTTAACGCCCCTTCATCTTGTTTCAATCTCTTTAACCCCCCTCAAACTCGTTGCACTCTCTTTAACTCTCCTTCATCTTGTTTCACTCTCTTTAACCCTCATTCATCTTCTTTCACTCTCCTTAACCCTCATTCATCTTGTTTCACTCTCTTTAACACTCATTCCTGTCGTTTCACTCTCTTAAACTCTCATTCATCTTGTTTCTCTCTGATTAACCCTCATTCATCTTGATTCATTCTCTTTAAGCCTCCTTCATCTTGTTTCACTCTCTTTAACCCTCCTACATCTTGTTTCACTCTCTTTAACCCTCATTCATCTTCTTTCACTCTCTTTAACCCACATTTATCTTGTTTCACTCTCTTTAACCCTCCTCCATCTTGTTTCACTCTCTTTAACCCTCATTCATCTTGTTTCATTCTCTTTAACGCCCCTTCATCTTGTTTCATTCTCTTTCACCCTCCTTCATCTCATTTCACTCTGTTTCACTCTCCCTCATCTTGTTTCACTCACTTTAACCCTCCTTCACCTCGTTTCACCCTCTTTAACCCTCATTCATCTTGTTTCACTCTGTTTAAACCTCCTTCATCTTGTTTCTCTCTCTTTAACGCCCCTTCATCTTGTTTCAATCGCTTTCACCCTTCTTCATCTCGTTTCACTCTGTTTAACTCTCCTTCATCTTGTTTCACTCTCTTTCACCCTCCTTCATCTTGTTTCACCCTCTTTAACCCTCATTCATCTTGTTTCACTCTGTTTAACCCTCATTCATCTTGCTTCACTCTCTTTAACCCTCATTCATCTTGTTTCAGTCTGTTTAACCCTCCTTCATCTTGTTGCACTCTCTTTAACCCTCATTCATTTCGTTTCACTCTCTTTAACCCTCATTCATCTTGTTTCACTCTCTTTAACGCCCCTTCATCTTGTTTCATTCTCTTTCACCCTCCTTCATCTCATTTCACTCTGTTTCACTCTCCCTCATCTTGTTTCACTCACTTTAACCCTCCTCCATCTTGTTTCACTCTCTTTAACCCTCATTCATCTTGCTTCACTCTCTTTAACCCTCATTCATCTAGTTTCACTCTGTTTGACCCTCATTCATCTTGTTTCACTCTCTTTAACCCTCATTCATTTTGTTTCACTCTCTTTAACCGTCATTCATCTTGTTTCACTCTCTTTAACCCTCCTTCATCTTGTTTCACTCTCTTTCACCCTCCTTCATCTTGTTTCACTCTCTTTAACGCCCCTTCATCTTGTTTCACTCTCTTTAAACCTCCTTCATCTTGTTTCTCTCTCTTTAACGCCCCTTCATCTTGTTTCAATCTCTTTAACCCCCCTCAAACTCGTTGCACTCTCTTTAACTCTCCTTCATCTTGTTTCACTCTCTTTAACCCTCATTCATCTTCTTTCACTCTCCTTAACCCTCATTCATCTTGTTTCACTCTCTTTAACACTCATTCCTGTCGTTTCACTCTCTTAAACTCTCATTCATCTTGTTTCTCTCTGATTGACCCTCATTCATCTTGATTCATTCTCTTTAAGCCTCCTTCATCTTGTTTCACTCTCTTTAACCCTCCTACATCTTGTTTCACTCTCTTTAACGCCCCTTCGTCTTGTTTCACTCTCTTTAACCCTCATTCATCTTCTTTCACTCTCTTTAACCCACATTTATCTTGTTTCACTCTCTTTAACCCTCCTCCATCTTGTTTCACTCTCTTTAACCCTCATTCATCTTGTTTCACTCTCTTTAACGCCCCTTCATCTTGTTTCATTCTCTTTCACCCTCCTTCATCTCATTTCACTCTGTTTCACTCTCCCTCATCTTGTTTCACTCTCTTTAACCCTCATTCATCTCGTTTCACTCCCTTTAACCCTCATTCATCTTGTTTCACTCTCTTTAACCCTCCTTCATCATGTTTCACTGTCTTTTACCCTCATTCATCTCGTTTCACTCCCTTTAACCCTCATTCATCTTGTTTCACTCTCTTTAACCCTCCTTCATCATGTTTCACTGTCTTTAACTCTCCTTCATCTTGTTTCACTCTCTTTAACCCTCCTTCATCTTGTTGCACTCTCTTTAACCGTCATTCACCCTGTTTCACTCTCTTTAACCCTCATTCATCTTGGTTCACTCTCATTAACACTCCTTCGTCTTGCTTCACTCTCTTTTACCCTTATTCATCTTGTTTCACTCCCTTTAACCCTCATTCATCTTGTTTCACTCTCTTTAACCCCCATTCATTATGTTTCACTCTCTTTAACCCTCATTCATCTTGTTTCACTCTCTTTAACCCTCATTCATCTTGTTTCACTCTCTTTCACCCTCATTCATCTTGTCTCACTCTCTTTAACCCTCATTCATCTTGTTTCACTCTCTTTAACCCACCTTCGTCTTGTTTCACTCTTCTTAACCTTCATGCATCTTGTTTCACTGTCTTTCACCCTCCTTCATCTTGTTTCACCCTCTTTAACCCTCATTCATCTTGTTTCACTCTGTTTAACCCTCATTCATCTTGCTTCACTCTCTTTAACCCTCATTCATCTTGTTTCAGTCTGTTTAACCCTCACTCATCTTGTTTCACTTTCGTTAACCCTCATTCATCTTGTTTCACTCTCTTTAACCCTCCTTCATCTTGTTTCACTCTCTTTAACCCTCATTCATCTCGTTTCACTCCCTTTAACCCTCATTCATCTTGTTTCACTCTCTTTAACCCTCCTTCATCATGTTTCACTCTCTTTAACCCTCCTTCATCTTGTTGCACTCTCTTTAACCCTCATTCATTTCGTTTCACTCTCTTTAACCCTCATTCATCTTGTTTCACTCTCTTTAACGCCCCTTCATCTTGTTTCATTCTCTTTCACCCTCCTTCATCTCATTTCACTCTGTTTCACTCTCCCTCATCTTGTTTCACTCACTTTAACCCTCCTTCACCTCGTTTCACCCTCTTTAACCCTCATTCATCTTGTTTCACTCTGTTTAACCCTCATTCATCTTGCTTCACTCTCTTTAACCCTCATTCATCAAGTTTCACTCTGTTTGACCCTCATTCATCTTGTTTCACTCTCTTTAACCCTCATTCATTTTGTTTCACTCTCTTTAACCGTCATTCATCTTGTTTCACTCTCTTTAACCCTCCTTCATCTTGTTTCACTCTCTTTCACCCTCCTTCATCTTGTTTCACTCTCTTTAACGCCCCTTCATCTTGTTTCACTCTCTTTAAACCTCCTTCATCTTGTTTCTCTCTCTTTAACGCCCCTTCATCTTGTTTCAATCTCTTTCACCCTTCTTCATCTCGTTTCACTCTGTTTAACTCTCCTTCATCTTGTTTCACTCTCTTTCACCCTCCTTCATCTTGTTTCACCCTCTTTAACCCTCATTCATCTTGTTTCACTCTGTTTAACCCTCATTCATCTTGCTTCACTCTCTTTAACCCTCATTCATCTTGTTTCAGTCTGTTTAACCCTCATTCATCTTGTTTCACTTTCGTTAACCCTCCTTCATCTTGTTTCACTCTCTTTCACCCTCCTTCATCTTGTTTCACTCTCTTTAACCCTCATTCATCTCGTTTCACTCCCTTTAACCCTCATTCATCTTGTTTCACTCTCTTTAACCCTCCTTCATCATGTTTCACTGTCTTTAACCCTCATTCATCTCGTTTCACTCCCTTTAACCCTCATTCATCTTGTTTCACTCTCTTTAACCCTCCTTCATCATGTTTCACTGTCTTTAACTCTCCTTCATCTTGTTTCACTCTCTTTAACCATCCTTCATCTTGTTGCACTCTCTTTAAACCTCATTCACCCTGTTTCACTCTCTTTAACCCTCATTCATCTTGGTTCACTCTCATGAACACTCCTTCATCTTGTTTCACTCTCTTTAACCGTCATTCATCTCGTTTCGCTCTCTTTAACCCTCCTTCATCATGTTTCACTGTCTTTAACTCTCCTTCATCTTGTTTCACTCTCTTTAACCCTCATTCATCTTCTTTCACTCTCCTTAACCCTCATTCATCTTGTTTCACTCTCTTTAACACTCATTCATCTTGGTCCACTCTCATGAACACTCCTTCATCTTGTTTCTCTCTGATTAGCCCTCATTCATCTTGATTCATTCTCTTTAAGCCTCCTTCATCTTGTTTCACTCTCTTTAACCCTCCTACATCTTGTTTCACTCTCTTTAACCCTCATTCATCTTCTTTCACTCTCTTTAACCCACATTTATCTTGTTTCACTCTCTTTAACCCTCCTCCATCTTGTTTCACTCTCTTTAACCCTCATTCATCTTGTTTCACTCTCTTTAACGCCCCTTCATCTTGTTTCATTCTCTTTCACCCTCCTTCATCTCATTTCACTCTGTTTCACTCTCCCTCATCTTGTTTCACTCACTTTAACCCTCCTTCACCTCGTTTCACCCTCTTTAACCCTCATTCATCTTGTTTCACTCTGTTTAACCCTCATTCATCTTGCTTCACTCTCTTTAACCCTCATTCATCTAGTTTCACTCTGTTTGACCCTCATTCATCTTGTTTCACTCTCTTTAACCCTCATTCATTTTGTTTCACTCTCTTTAACCGTCATTCATCTTGTTTCACTCTCTTTAACCCTCCTTCATCTTGTTTCACTCTCTTTCACCCTCCTTCATCTTGTTTCACTCTCTTTAACGCCCCTTCATCTTGTTTCACTCTCTTTAAAGCTCCTTCATCTTGTTTCTCTCTCTTTAACGCCCCTTCATCTTGTTTCAATCTCTTTCACCCTTCTTCATCTCGTTTCACTCTGTTTAACTCTCCTTCATCTTGTTTCACTCTCTTTCACCCTCCTTCATCTTGTTTCACCCTCTTTAACCCTCATTCATCTTGCTTCACTCTCTTTAACCCTCATTCCTGTCGTTTCACTCTCTTCAACCCTCATACATCTTGTTTCACTCTCGTTAACCCTAATTCATCTTGTTTCACTCTCTTCAACCCTCATTCATCTTCATTCACTCTCTTCAACCCTCATTCATCTTGTTTCATTCTGTTTAACCCTCATTCATCTTGTTTCACTCTCTTTAACCCTTATTCATCTTGTATCACTCCCTTTAACACTCCTTCATCTTGTTTCACTGTCTTTAACTCTCCTTCATCTTGTTTCACTCTCTTTGACCCTCATTCATCTTGTTTCACTCTCTTTCAGCCTCCGTCATCTTGTTTCACTCTCTTTAACCCTCCTACATCTCGTTTCACTCTCTTTAAACCTCCTTCATCTCGTTTCACTCTCTTTAACCCTCCTTCATCTCGTTTCACTCCCTTTAACCATCGTTCATCTTGTTTCACTCTCGTTAATCCTCCTTCATCTCGTTTCACTCTCTTTAAACCTCCTTCATCTCGTTTCACTCTCTTTAACCCCCCTCAAACTCGTTGCACTCTCTTTAACACTCCTTCATCTCGTTTCACTCTCGTTCACCCTCATTCATCTTGTTTCACTCTCTTTAACCGTCATTCATCTCGTTTCGCTCTCTTTAACCATCCTTCATCATGTTTCACTGTCTTTAACTCTCCTCCATCTTGTTTCACTCTCTTTAACCCTCATTCATCTTCTTTCACTCTCCTTAACCCTCATTCATCTTGTTTCACTCTCTTTAACACTCATTCATCTTCTTTCACTCTCCTTAACCCTCATTCATCTTGTTTCACTCTCTTTAACACTCATTCCTGTCGTTTCACTCTCTTAAACTCTCATTCATCTTGTTTCTCTCTGATTAACCCTCATTCATCTTGATTCATTCTCTTTAACCCTTATTCATCTTGTATCACTCCCTTTAACACTCCTTCATCTTGTTTCACTGTCTTTAACTCTCCTTCATCTTGTTTCACTCTCTTTGACCCTCATTCATCTTGTTTCACTCTCTTTCAGCCTCCTTCATCTTGTTTCACTCTCTTTAACCCTCCTACATCTCGTTTCACTCTCTTTAAACCTCCTTCATCTCGTTTCACTCTCTTTAACCCTCCTTCATCTCGTTTCACTCCCTTTAACCATCGTTCATCTTGTTTCACTCTCTTTGACCCTCATTCATCTTGTTTCACTCTCTTTCAGCCTCCTTCATCTTGTTTCACTCTGTTTAACCCACGTTCATCTCGTTTCACTCTCGTTAATCCTCCTTCATCTCGTTTCACTCTCTTTAAACCTCCTTCATCTCGTTTCACTCTCTTTAACCCCCCTCAAACTCGTTGCACTCTCTTTAACACTCCTTCATCTCGTTTCACTCTCGTTCACCCTCATTCATCTTGTTTCACTCTCTTTAACCGTCATTCATCTCGTTTCGCTCTCTTTAACCATCCTTCATCATGTTTCACTGTCTTTAACTCTCCTTCATCTTGTTTCACTCTCTTTAACCCTCATTCATCTTCGTTCACTCTCCTTAACCCTCATTCATCTTGTTTCACTCTCTTTAACACTCATTCATCTTCTTTCACTCTCCTTAACCCTCATTCATCTTGTTTCACTCTCTTTAACACTCATTCCTGTCGTTTCACTCTCTTAAACTCTCATTCATCTTGTTTCTCTCTGATTAACCCTCATTCATCTTGATTCATTCTCTTTAAGCCTCCTTCATCTTGTTTCACTCTCTTTAACCCTCCTACATCTTGTTTCACTCTCTTTAACCCTCATTCATCTTCTTTCACTCTCTTTAACCCACATTTATCTTGTTTCACTCTCTTTAACCCTCCTCCATCTTGTTTCATTCTCTTTAACCCTCATTCATCTTGTTTCACTCTCTTTAACGCCCCTTCATCTTGTTTCATTCTCTTTCACCCTCCTTCATCTCATTTCACTCTGTTTCACTCTCCCTCATCTTGTTTCACTCACTTTAACCCTCCTTCACCTCGTTTCACCCTCTTTAACCCTCATTCATCTTGTTTCACTCTGTTTAACCCTCATTCATCTTGCTTCACTCTCTTTAACCCTCATTCATCTAGTTTCATTCTGTTTGACCCTCATTCATCTCGTTTCACACTCTTTATCCCTCATTCATTTTGTTTCACTCTCTTTAACCGTCATTCATCTTGTTTCACTCTCTTTAACCCTCCTTCATCTTGTTTCACTCTCTTTCACCCTCCTTCATCTTGTTTCACTCTCTTTAACGCCCCTTCATCTTGTTTCACTCTCTTTAAACCTCCTTCATCTTGTTTCTCTCTCTTTAACGCCCCTTCATCTTGTTTCAATCTCTTTCACCCTTCTTCATCTCGTTTCACTCTGTTTAACTCTCCTTCATCTTGTTTCACTCTCTTTCACCCTCCTTCATCTTGTTTCACCCTCTTTAACCCTCATTCATCTTGCTTCACTCTCTTTAACCCTCATTCATCTTGTTTCAGTCTTTTTAACCCTCATTCATCTTGTTTCACTTTCGTTAACCTCCTTCATCTTGTTTCACTCTCTTTCACCCTCCTTCATCTTGTTTCACTCTCTTTAACCCTCATTCATCTCGCTTCACTCCCTTTAACCCTCATTCATCTTGTTTCACTCTCTTTAACCCTCTTTCATCATGTTTCACTGTCTTTAACCCTCATTCATCTCGTTTCACTCCCGTTAACCCTCATTCATCTTGTTTCACTCTCTTTAACCCTCCTTCATCATGTTTCACTGTCTTTAACTCTCCTTCATCTTGTTTCACTCTCTTTAACCCTCCTTCATCTTGTTGCACTCTCTTTAACCCTCATTCACCCTGTTTCACTCTCTTTAACCCTCATTCATCTTGGTTCACTCTCATTAACACTCCTTCGTCTTGCTTTACTCTCTTTTACCCTTATTCATCTTGTTTCACTCCCTTTAACCCTCATTCATCTTGTTTCACTCTCTTTAACCCTCATTCATCTTGTTTCACTCTCTTTAACCCCAATTCATTATGTTTCACTCTCTTTAACCCTCATTCATCTTGTTTCACTCTCTTTAACCCTCATTCATCTTGTTTCACTCTCTTTCACCCTCATTCATCTTGTTTCACTCTCTTTAACCCACCTTCGTCTTGTTTCACTCTTCTTAACCTTCATGCATCTTGTTTCACTGTCTTTCACCCTCCTTCATCTTGTTTCACCCTCTTTAACCCTCATTCATCTTGTTTCACTCTGTTTAACCCTCATTCATCTTGCTTCACTCTCTTTAACCCTCATTCATTTTGTTTCAGTCTGTTTAACCCTCATTCATCTTGTTTCACTTTCGTTAACCCTCATTCATCTGGTTTCACTCTCTTTAACCCTCCTTCATCTTGTTTCACTCTCTTTAACCCTCATTCATCTCGTTTCACTCCCTTTAACCCTCATTCATCTTGTTTCACTCTCTTTAACCCTCCTTCATCATGTTTCACTCTCTTTAACCCTCCTTCATCTTGTTGCACTCTCTTTAACCCTCATTCATTTCGTTTCACTCTCTTTAACCCTCATTCATCTTGTTTCACTCTCTTTAACCCTCCTTCACCTCGTTTCACCCTCTTTAACCCTCATTCATCTTGTTTCACTCTGTTTAACCCTCATTCATCTTGCTTCACTCTCTTTAACCCTCATTCATCTAGTTTCACTCTGTTTGACCCTCATTCATCTTGTTTCACTCTCTTTAACCCTCATTCATTTTGTTTCACTCTCTTTAACCGTCATTCATCTTGTTTCACTCTCTTTAACCCTCCTTCATCTTGTTTCACTCTCTTTCACCCTCCTTCATCTTGTTTCACTCTCTTTAACGCCCCTTCATCTTGTTTCACTCTCTTTAAACCTCCTTCATCTTGTTTCTCTCTCTTTAACGCCCCTTCATCTTGTTTCAATCTCTTTCACCCTTCTTCATCTCGTTTCACTCTGTTTAACTCTCCTTCATCTTGTTTCACTCTCTTTCACCCTCCTTCATCTTGTTTCACCCTCTTTAACCCTCATTCATCTTGTTTCACTCTGTTTAACCCTCATTCATCTTGCGTCACTCTCTTTAACCCTCATTCATCTTGTTTCAGTCTGTTTAACCCTCATTCATCTTGTTTCACTTTCGTTAACCCTCCTTCATCTTGTTTCACTCTCTTTCACCCTCCTTCATCTTGTTTCACTCTCTTTCACCCTCATTCATCTCGTTTCACTCCCTTTAACCCTCATTCATCTTGTTTCACTCTCTTTAACCCTCCTTCATCATGTTTCACTGTCTTTAACCCTCATTCATCTCGTTTCACTCCCTTTAACCCTCATTCATCTTGTTTCACTCTCTTTAACCCTCCTTCATCATGTTTCACTGTCTTTAACTCTCCTTCATCTTGTTTCACTCTCTTTAACCCTCCTTCATCTTGTTGCACTCTCTTTAAACCTCATTCACCCTGTTTCACTCTCTTTAACCCTCATTCATCTTGGTTCACTCTCATGAACACTCCTTCATCTTGTTTCACTCTCTTTAACCGTCATTCATCTCGTTTCGCTCTCTTTAACCCTCCTTCATCATGTTTCACTGTCTTTAACTCTCCTTCATCTTGTTTCACTCTCTTTAACCCTCATTCATCTTCTTTCACTCTCCTTAACCCTCATTCATCTTGTTTCACTCTCTTTAACACTCATTCCTGTCGTTTCACTCTCTTAAACTCTCATTCATCTTGTTTCTCTCTGATTAACCCTCATTCATCTTGATTCATTCTCTTTAAGCCTCCTTCATCTTGTTTCACTCTCTTTAACCCTCCTACATCTTGTTTCACTCTCTTTAACCCTCATTCATCTTCTTTCACTCTCTTTAACCCACATTTATCTTGTTTCACTCTCTTTAACCCTCCTCCATCTTGTTTCACTCTCTTTAACCCTCATTCATCTTGTTTCACTCTCTTTAACGCCCCTTCATCTTGTTTCATTCTCTTTCACCCTCCTTCATCTCATTTCACTCTGTTTCACTCTCCCTCATCTTGTTTCACTCACTTTAACCCTCCTTCACCTCGTTTCACCCTCTTTAACCCTCATTCATCTTGTTTCACTCTGTTTAACCCTCATTCATCTTGCTTCACTCTCTTTAACCCTCATTCATCTAGTTTCACTCTGTTTGACCCTCATTCATCTTGTTTCACTCTCTTTAACCGTCATTCATTTTGTTTCACTCTCTTTAACCGTCATTCATCTTGTTTCACTCTCTTTAACCCTCCTTCATCTTGTTTCACTCTCTTTCACCCTCCTTCATCTTGTTTCACTCTCTTTAACGCCCCTTCATCTTGTTTCACTCTCTTTAAACCTCCTTCATCTTGTTTCTCTCTCTTTAACGCCCCTTCATCTTGTTTCAATCTCTTTCACACTTCTTCATCTCGTTTCACTCTGTTTAACTCTCCTTCATCTTGTTTCACTCTCTTTCACCCTCCTTCATCTTGTTTCACCCTCTTTAACCCTCATTCATCTTGTTTCACTCTGTTTAACCCTCATTCATCTTGCTTCACTCTCTTTAACCCTCATTCATCTTGTTTCAGTCTGTTTAACCCTCATTCATCTTGTTTCACTTTCGTTAACCCTCCTTCATCTTGTTTCACTCTCTTTCACCCTCCTTCATCTTGTTTCACTCTCTTTAACCCTCATTCATCTCGTTTCACTCCCTTTAACCCTCATTCATCTTGTTTCACTCTCTTTAACCCTCCTTCATCATGTTTCACTGTCTTTAACCCTCATTCATCTCGTTTCACTCCCTTTAACCCTCATTCATCTTGTTTCACTCTCTTTAACCCTCCTTCATCATGTTTCACTGTCTTTAACTCTCCTTCATCTTGTTTCACTCTCTTTAACCCTCCTTCATCTTGTTGCACTCTCTTTAAACCTCATTCACCCTGTTTCACTCTCTTTAACCCTCATTCATCTTGGTTCACTCTCATGAACACTCCTTCATCTTGTTTCACTCTCTTTAACCGTCATTCATCTCGTTTCGCTCTCTTTAACCCTCCTTCATCATGTTTCACTGTCTTTAACTCTCCTTCATCTTGTTTCACTCTCTTTAACCCTCATTCATCTTCTTTCACTCTCCTTAACCCTCATTCATCTTGTTTCACTCTCTTTAACACTCATTCCTGTCGTTTCACTCTCTTAAACTCTCATTCATCTTGTTTCTCTCTGATTAACCCTCATTCATCTTGATTCATTCTCTTTAAGCCTCCTTCATCTTGTTTCACTCTCTTTAACCCTCCTACATCTTGTTTCACTCTCTTTAACCCTCATTCATCTTCTTTCACTCTCTTTAACCCACATTTATCTTGTTTCACTCTCTTTAACCCTCCTCCATCTTGTTTCACTCTCTTTAACCCTCATTCATCTTGTTTCACTCTCTTTAACGCCCCTTCATCTTGTTTCATTCTCTTTCACCCTCCTTCATCTCATTTCACTCTGTTTCACTCTCCCTCATCTTGTTTCACTCACTTTAACCCTCCTTCACCTCGTTTCACCCTCTTTAACCCTCATTCATCTTGTTTCACTCTGTTTAACCCTCATTCATCTTGCTTCACTCTCTTTAACCCTCATTCATCTAGTTTCACTCTGTTTGACCCTCATTCATCTTGTTTCACTCTCTTTAACCCTAATTCATTTTGTTTCACTCTCTTTAACCGTCATTCATCTTGTTTCACTCTCTTTAACCCTCCTTCATCTTGTTTCACTCTCTTTCACCCTCCTTCATCTTGTTTCACTCTCTTTAACGCCCCTTCATCTTGTTTCACTCTCTTTAAACCTCCTTCATCTTGTTTCTCTCTCTTTAACGCCCCTTCATCTTGTTTCAATCTCTTTCACCCTTCTTCATCTCGTTTCACTCTGTTTAACTCTCCTTCATCTTGTTTCACTCTCTTTCACCCTCCTTCATCTTGTTTCACCCTCTTTAACCCTCATTCATCTTGTTTCACTCTGTTTAACCCTCATTCATCTTGCTTCACTCTCTTTAACCCTCATTCATCTTGTTTCAGTCTGTTTAACCCTCATTCATCTTGTTTCACTTTCGTTAACCCTCCTTCATCTTGTTTCACTCTCTTTCACCCTCCTTCATCTTGTTTCACTCTCTTTAACCCTCATTCATCTCGTTTCACTCCCTTTAACCCTCATTCATCTTGTTTCACTCTCTTTAACCCTCCTTCATCATGTTTCACTGTCTTTAACCCTCATTCATCTCGTTTCACTCCCTTTAACGCTCATTCATCTTGTTTCACTCTCTTTAACCCTCCTTCATCATGTTTCACTGTCTTTAACTCTCCTTCATCTTGTTTCACTCTCTTTGACCCTCCTTCATCTTGTTGCACTCTCTTTAAACCTCATTCACCCTGTTTCACTCTCTTTAAGCCTCATTCATCTTGGTTAACTCTCATTAACACTCCTTTGTCTTGCTTCACTCTCTTTTACCCTCATTCATCTTGTTTCACTCCCTTTAACCCTCATTCATCTTGTTTCACTCTCTTTAACCCCCATTCATTATGTTTCACTCTCTTTAACCCTCATTCATCTTGTTTCACTCTCTTTAACCCTCATTCATCTTGTTTCACTCTCTTTCACCCTCATTCCTGTCTTTTCACTCTCTTTAACCCTCATACATCTTGCTTCACTCTCTTTAACCCTCATTCCTGTCGTTTCACTCTCTTTAACCCTCATACATCTTGTTTCACTCTCGTTAACCCTAATTCATCTTGTTTCACTCTCTTCAACCCTCATTCATCTTCATTCACTCTCTTCAACCCTCATTCATCTTGTTTCATTCTGTTTAACCCTCATTCATCTTGTTTCACTCTCTTTAACCCTTATTCATCTTGTATCACTCCCTTTAACACTCCTTCATCTTGTTTCACTGTCTTTAACTCTCCTTCATCTTGTTTCACTCTCTTTGACCCTCATTCATCTTGTTTCACTCTCTTTCAGCCTCCTTCATCTTGTTTCACTCTCTTTAACCCTCCTACATCTCGTTTCACTCTCTTTAAACCTCCTTCATCTCGTTTCACTCTCTTTAACCCTCCTTCATCTCGTTTCACTTTCGTTAACCCTCCTTCATCTTGTTTCACTCTCTTTCACCCTCCTTCATCTTGTTTCACTCTCTTTAACCCTCATTCATCTCGTTTCACTCCCCTTAACCCTCATTCATCTTGTTTCACTCTCTTTAACCCTCCTTCATCATGTTTCACTGTCTTTAACTCTCCTTCATCTTGTTTCACTCTCTTTAACCCTCCTTTATCTTGTTGCACTCTCTTTAAACCTCATTCACCCTGTTTCACTCTCTTTAACCCTCATTCATCTTGGTTCACTCTCATTAACACTCCTTCGTCTTGCTTCACTCTCTTTTACCCTCATTCATCTTGTTTCACTCCCTTTAACCCTCATTCATCTTGTTTCACTCTCTTTAACCCCCATTCATTATGTTTCACTCTCTTTAACCCTCATTCATCTTGTTTCACTCTCTTTAACACTCCTTCATCTCGTTTCACTCTCGTTCACCCTCATTCATCTTGTCTCACTCTCTTTAACCCTCATTCATCTTGTTTCACTCTCTTTAACCCACCTTCGTCTTGTTTCACTCTTCTTAACCTTCATGCATCTTGTTTCACTGTCTTTCACCCACCTTCATCTTGTTTCACCCTCTTTAACCCTCATTCATCTTGTTTCACTCTGTTTTACCCTCATTCATCTTGCTTCACTCTCTTTAACCCTCATTCATCTTGTTTCAGTCTGTTTAACCCTCATTCATCTTGTTTCACTTTCGTTAACCCTCATTCATCTTGTTTCACTCTCTTTAACCCTCCTTCATCTTGTTTCACTCTCTTTAACCCTCATTCATCTCGTTTCACTCCCTTTAACCCTCATTCATCTTGTTTCACTCTCTTTAACCCTCCTTCATCATGTTTCACTCTCTTTAACCCTCCTTCATCTTGTTGCACTCTCTTTAACCCTCATTCATTTCGTTTCACTCTCTTTAACCCTCATTCATCTTCTTTCACTCTCTTTAACCCACATTTATCTTGTTTCACTCTCTTTAACCCTCCTCCATCTTGTTTCACTCTCTTTAACCCTCATTCATCTTGTTTCATTCTCTTCAACGCCCCTTCATCTTGTTTCATTCTCTTTCACCCTCCTTCATCTATTTCACTCTGTTTCACTCTCCCTCATCTTGTTTCACTCTCTTTCACCCTCCTTCATCTTGTTTCACCCTCTTTAACCCTCATTCATCTTGCTTCACTCTCTTTAACCCTCATTCATCTAGTTTCACTCTGTTTGACCCTCATTCATCTTGTTTCACTCTCTTTAACCCTCATTCATTTTGTTTCACTCTCTTTAACCGTCATTCATCTTGTTTCACTCTCTTTAACCCTCCTTCATCTTGTTTCACTCTCTTTCACTCTCCCTCATCTTGTTTCACTCTCTTTCACCCTCCTTCATCTTGTTTCACCCTCTTTAACCCTCATTCATCTTGCTTCACTCTCTTTAACCCTCATTCATCTAGTTTCACTCTGTTTGACCCTCATTCATCTTGTTTCACTCTCTTTAACCCTCATTCATTTTGTTTCACTCTCTTTAACCGTCATTCATCTTGTTTCACTCTCTTTAACCCTCCGTCATCTTGTTTCACTCTCTTTCACCCTCCTTCATCTTGTTTCACTCTCTTTAACGCCCCTTCATCTTGTTTCACTCTCTTTAAACCTCCTTCATCTTGTTTCTCTCTCTTTAACGCCCCTTCATCTTGTTTCAATCTCTTTCACCCTTCTTCATCTCGTTTCACTCTGTTTAACTCTCCTTCATCTTGTTTCACTCTCTTTCACCCTCCTTCATCTTGTTTCACTCTCTTTATCCCTCATTCATCTTGTTTCACTCTGTTTAACCCTCATTCATCTTGCTTCACTCTCTTTAACCCTCATTCATCTTGTTTCAGTCTGTTTAACCCTCATTCATCTTGTTTCACTTTCGTTAACCCTCCTTCATCTTGTTTCACTCTCTTTAACCCTCATTCATCTCGTTTCACTCCCTTTAACCCTCATTCATCTTGTTTCACTCTCTTTAACCCTCCTTCATCATGTTTCACTCTCTTTAACCCTCCTTCATCTTGTTGCACTCTCTTTAACCCTCATTCATTTCGTTTCACTCTCTTTAACCCTCATTCATCTTGTTTCACTCTCTTTAACGCCCCTTCATCTTGTTTCATTCTCTTTCACCCTCCTTCATCTCATTTCACTCTGTTTCACTCTCCCTCATCTTGTTTCACTCACTTTAACCCTCCTTCACCTCGTTTCACCCTCTTTAACCCTCATTCATCTTGTTTCACTCTGTTTAACCCTCATTCATCTTGCTTCACTCTCTTTAACCCTCATTCATCTAGTTTCACTCTGTTTGACCCTCATTCATTTTGTTTCACTCTCTTTAACCGTCATTCATCTTGTTTCACTCTCTTTAACCCTCCTTCATCTTGTTTCACTCTCTTTCACCCTCCTTCATCTTGTTTCACTCTCTTTAACGCCCCTTCATCTTGTTTCACTCTCTTTAAACCTCCTTCATCTTGTTTCTCTCTCTTTAACGCCCCTTCATCTTGTTTCAATCTCTTTAACCCCCCTCAAACTCGTTGCACTCTCTTTAACACTCCTTCATCTCGTTTCACTCTCGTTCACCCTCATTCATCTTGTTTCACTCTCTTTAACCGTCATTCATCTCGTTTCGCTCTCTTTAACCCTCCTTCATCATGTTTCACTGTCTTTAACTCTCCTTCATCTTGTTTCACTCTCTTTAACCCTCATTCATCTTCTTTCACTCTCCTTAACCCTCATTCATCTTGTTTCACTCTCTTTAACACTCATTCCTGTCGTTTCACTCTCTTAAACTCTCATTCATCTTGTTTCTCTCTGATTAACCCTCATTCATCTTGATTCACTCTCTTTAAGCCTCCTTCATCTTGTTTCACTCTCTTTAACCCTCCTACATCTTGTTTCACTCTCTTTAACCCTCATTCATCTTCTTTCACTCTCTTTAACCCACATTTATCTTGTTTCACTCTCTTTAACCCTCCTCCATCTTGTTTCACTCTCTTTAACCCTCATTCATCTTGTTTCACTCTCTTTAACGCCCCTTCATCTTGTTTCATTCTCTTTCACCCTCCTTCATCTCATTTCACTCTGTTTCACTCTCCCTCATCTTGTTTCACTCACTTTAACCCTCCTTCACCTCGTTTCACCCTCTTTAACCCTCATTCATCTTGTTTCACTCTGTTTAACCCTCATTCATCTTGCTTCACTCTCTTTAACCCTCATTCATCTAGTTTCACTCTGTTTGACCCTCATTCATCTTGTTTCACTCTCTTTAACCCTCATTCATTTTGTTTCACTCTCTTTAACCGTCATTCATCTTGTTTCACTCTCTTTAACCCTCCTTCATCTTGTTTCACTCTCTTTCACCCTCCTTCATCTTGTTTCACTCTCTTTAACGCCCCTTCATCTTGTTTCACTCTCTTTAAACCTCCTTCATCTTGTTTCTCTCTCTTTAACGCCCCTTCATCTTGTTTCAATCTCTTTCACCCTTCTTCATCTCGTTTCACTCTGTTTAACTCTCCTTCATCTTGTTTCACTCTCTTTCACCCTCCTTCATCTTGTTTCACCCTCTTTAACCCTCATTCATCTTGTTTCACTCTGTTTAACCCTCATTCATCTTGCTTCACTCTCTTTAACCCTCATTCATCTTGTTTCAGTCTGTTTAACCCTCATTCATCTTGTTTCACTTTCGTTAACCCTCCTTCATCTTGTTTCACTCTCTTTCACCCTCCTTCATCTTGTTTCACTCTCTTTAACCCTCATTCATCTCGTTTCACTCCCTTTAACCCTCATTCATCTTGTTTCACTCTCTTTAATCCTCCTTCATCATGTTTCACTGTCTTTAGCCCTCATTCATCTTGTTTCACTCCCTTTAACCCTCATTCATCTTGTTTCACTCTCTTTAACCCTCCTTCATCATGTTTCACTGTCTTTAACTCTCCTTCATCTTGTTTCACTCTCTTTAACCCTCCTTCATCTTGTTGCACTCTCTTTAACCCTCATTCACCCTGTTTCACTCTCTTTAACCCTCATTCATCTTGGTTCACTCTCATTAACACTCCTTCGTCTTGCTTCACTCTCTTTTACCCTCATTCATCTTGTTTCACTCCCTTTAACCCTCATTCATCTTGTTTCACTCTCTTTAACCCCCATTCATTATGTTTCACTCTCTTTAACCCTCATTCATCTTGTTTCACTCTCTTTAACCCTCATTCATCTTGTTTAACTCTCTTTCACCCTCATTCATCTTGTCTCACTCTCTTTAACCCTCATTCATCTTGTTTCACTCTCTTTAACCCACCTTCGTCTTGTTTCACTCTTCTTAACCTTCATGCATCTTGTTTCACTGTCTTTCACCCTCCTTCATCTTGTTTCACCCTCTTTAACCCTCATTCATCTTGTTTCACTCTGTTTAACCCTCATTCATCTTGCTTCACTCTCTTTAACCCTCATTCATCTAGTTTCAGTCTGTTTGACCCTCATTCATCTTGTTTCACTCTCTTTCAGCCTCCTTCATCTTGTTTCACTCTCTTTAACCCTCCTACATCTCGTTTCACTCTCTTTAAACCTCCTTCATCTCGTTTCACTCTCTTTAACCCTCCTTCATCTCGTTTCACTTTCGTTAACCCTCCTTCATCTTGTTTCACTCAATTTCACCCTCCTTCATCTTGTTTCACTCTCTTTAACCCTCATTCATCTCGTTTCACTCCCCTTAACCCTCATTCATCTTGTTTCACTCTCTTTAACCCTCCTTCATCATGTTTCACTGTCTTTAACTCTCCTTCATCTTGTTTCACTCTCTTTAACCCTCCTTCATCTTGTTGCACTCTCTTTAAACCTCATTCACCCTGTTTCACTCTCTTTAACCCTCATTCATCTTGGTTCACTCTCATTAACACTCCTTCGTCTTGCTTCACTCTCTTTTACCCTCATTCATCTTGTTTCACTCCCTTTAACCCTCATTCATCTTGTTTCACTCTCTTTAACCCCCATTCATTATGTTTCACTCTCTTTAACCCTCATTCATCTTGTTTCACTCTCTTTAACACTCCTTCATCTCGTTTCACTCTCGTTCACCCTCATTCATCTTGTCTCACTCTCTTTAACCCTCATTCATCTTGTTTCACTCTCTTTAACCCACCTTCGTCTTGTTTCACTCTTCTTAACCTTCATGCATCTTGTTTCACTGTCTTTCACCCACCTTCATCTTGTTTCACCCTCTTTAACCCTCATTCATCTTGTTTCACTCTGTTTTACCCTCATTCATCTTGCTTCACTCTCTTTAACCCTCATTCATCTTGTTTCAGTCTGTTTAACCCTCATTCATCTTGTTTCACTTTCGTTAACCCTCATTCATCTTGTTTCACTCTCTTTAACCCTCCTTCATCTTGTTTCACTCTCTTTAACCCTCATTCATCTCGTTTCACTCCCTTTAACCCTCATTCATCTTGTTTCACTCTCTTTAACCCTCCTTCATCATGTTTCACTCTCTTTAACCCTCCTTCATCTTGTTGCACTCTCTTTAACCCTCATTCATTTCGTTTCACTCTCTTTAACCCTCATTCATCTTCTTTCACTCTCTTTAACCCACATTTATCTTGTTTCACTCTCTTTAACCCTCCTCCATCTTGTTTCACTCTCTTTAACCCTCATTCATCTTGTTTCATTCTCTTCAACGCCCCTTCATCTTGTTTCATTCTCTTTCACCCTCCTTCATCTATTTCACTCTGTTTCACTCTCCCTCATCTTGTTTCACTCTCTTTCACCCTCCTTCATCTTGTTTCACCCTCTTTAACCCTCATTCATCTTGCTTCACTCTCTTTAACCCTCATTCATCTAGTTTCACTCTGTTTGACCCTCATTCATCTTGTTTCACTCTCTTTAACCCTCATTCATTTTGTTTCACTCTCTTTAACCGTCATTCATCTTGTTTCACTCTCTTTAACCCTCCTTCATCTTGTTTCACTCTCTTTCACTCTCCCTCATCTTGTTTCACTCTCTTTCACCCTCCTTCATCTTGTTTCACCCTCTTTAACCCTCATTCATCTTGCTTCACTCTCTTTAACCCTCATTCATCTAGTTTCACTCTGTTTGACCCTCATTCATCTTGTTTCACTCTCTTTAACCCTCATTCATTTTGTTTCACTCTCTTTAACCGTCATTCATCTTGTTTCACTCTCTTTAACCCTCCTTCATCTTGTTTCACTCTCTTTCACCCTCCTTCATCTTGTTTCACTCTCTTTAACGCCCCTTCATCTTGTTTCACTCTCTTTAAACCTCCTTCATCTTGTTTCTCTCTCTTTAACGCCCCTTCATCTTGTTTCAATCTCTTTCACCCTTCTTCATCTCGTTTCACTCTGTTTAACTCTCCTTCATCTTGTTTCACTCTCTTTCACCCTCCTTCATCTTGTTTCACCCTCTTTATCCCTCATTCATCTTGTTTCACTCTGTTTAACCCTCATTCATCTTGCTTCACTCTCTTTAACCCTCATTCATCTTGTTTCAGTCTGTTTAACCCTCATTCATCTTGTTTCACTTTCGTTAACCCTCCTTCATCTTGTTTCACTCTCTTTAACCCTCATTCATCTCGTTTCACTCCCTTTAACCCTCATTCATCTTGTTTCACTCTCTTTAACCCTCCTTCATCATGTTTCACTCTCTTTAACCCTCCTTCATCTTGTTGCACTCTCTTTAACCCTCATTCATTTCGTTTCACTCTCTTTAACCCTCATTCATCTTGTTTCACTCTCTTTAACGCCCCTTCATCTTGTTTCATTCTCTTTCACCCTCCTTCATCTCATTTCACTCTGTTTCACTCTCCCTCATCTTGTTTCACTCACTTTAACCCTCCTTCACCTCGTTTCACCCTCTTTAACCCTCATTCATCTTGTTTCACTCTGTTTAACCCTCATTCATCTTGCTTCACTCTCTTTAACCCTCATTCATCTAGTTTCACTCTGTTTGACCCTCATTCATTTTGTTTCACTCTCTTTAACCGTCATTCATCTTGTTTCACTCTCTTTAACCCTCCTTCATCTTGTTTCACTCTCTTTCACCCTCCTTCATCTTGTTTCACTCTCTTTAACGCCCCTTCATCTTGTTTCACTCTCTTTAAACCTCCTTCATCTTGTTTCTCTCTCTTTAACGCCCCTTCATCTTGTTTCAATCTCTTTAACCCCCCTCAAACTCGTTGCACTCTCTTTAACACTCCTTCATCTCGTTTCACTCTCGTTCACCCTCATTCATCTTGTTTCACTCTCTTTAACCGTCATTCATCTCGTTTCGCTCTCTTTAACCCTCCTTCATCATGTTTCACTGTCTTTAACTCTCCTTCATCTTGTTTCACTCTCTTTAACCCTCATTCATCTTCTTTCACTCTCCTTAACCCTCATTCATCTTGTTTCACTCTCTTTAACACTCATTCCTGTCGTTTCACTCTCTTAAACTCTCATTCATCTTGTTTCTCTCTGATTAACCCTCATTCATCTTGATTCACTCTCTTTAAGCCTCCTTCATCTTGTTTCACTCTCTTTAACCCTCCTACATCTTGTTTCACTCTCTTTAACCCTCATTCATCTTCTTTCACTCTCTTTAACCCACATTTATCTTGTTTCACTCTCTTTAACCCTCCTCCATCTTGTTTCACTCTCTTTAACCCTCATTCATCTTGTTTCACTCTCTTTAACGCCCCTTCATCTTGTTTCATTCTCTTTCACCCTCCTTCATCTCATTTCACTCTGTTTCACTCTCCCTCATCTTGTTTCACTCACTTTAACCCTCCTTCACCTCGTTTCACCCTCTTTAACCCTCATTCATCTTGTTTCACTCTGTTTAACCCTCATTCATCTTGCTTCACTCTCTTTAACCCTCATTCATCTAGTTTCACTCTGTTTGACCCTCATTCATCTTGTTTCACTCTCTTTAACCCTCATTCATTTTGTTTCACTCTCTTTAACCGTCATTCATCTTGTTTCACTCTCTTTAACCCTCCTTCATCTTGTTTCACTCTCTTTCACCCTCCTTCATCTTGTTTCACTCTCTTTAACGCCCCTTCATCTTGTTTCACTCTCTTTAAACCTCCTTCATCTTGTTTCTCTCTCTTTAACGCCCCTTCATCTTGTTTCAATCTCTTTCACCCTTCTTCATCTCGTTTCACTCTGTTTAACTCTCCTTCATCTTGTTTCACTCTCTTTCACCCTCCTTCATCTTGTTTCACCCTCTTTAACCCTCATTCATCTTGTTTCACTCTGTTTAACCCTCATTCATCTTGCTTCACTCTCTTTAACCCTCATTCATCTTGTTTCAGTCTGTTTAACCCTCATTCATCTTGTTTCACTTTCGTTAACCCTCCTTCATCTTGTTTCACTCTCTTTCACCCTCCTTCATCTTGTTTCACTCTCTTTAACCCTCATTCATCTCGTTTCACTCCCTTTAACCCTCATTCATCTTGTTTCACTCTCTTTAATCCTCCTTCATCATGTTTCACTGTCTTTAGCCCTCATTCATCTTGTTTCACTCCCTTTAACCCTCATTCATCTTGTTTCACTCTCTTTAACCCTCCTTCATCATGTTTCACTGTCTTTAACTCTCCTTCATCTTGTTTCACTCTCTTTAACCCTCCTTCATCTTGTTG
Organism: Scyliorhinus torazame; assembly: GCF_047496885.1. Lineage (NCBI taxonomy): Eukaryota > Metazoa > Chordata > Chondrichthyes > Carcharhiniformes > Scyliorhinidae > Scyliorhinus > Scyliorhinus torazame. The sequence goes on along the minus strand of NC_092724.1, from coordinate 153,520,364 downwards.
CACTCTCTTTAACCCTCATTCACCCTGTTTCACTCTCTTTAACCCTCATTCATCTTGGTTCACTCTCATTAACACTCCTTCGTCTTGCTTCACTCTCTTTTACCCTCATTCATCTTGTTTCACTCCCTTTAACCCTCATTCATCTTGTTTCACTCTCTTTAACCCCCATTCATTATGTTTCACTCTCTTTAACCCTCATTCATCTTGTTTCACTCTCTTTAACCCTCATTCATCTTGTTTAACTCTCTTTCACCCTCATTCATCTTGTCTCACTCTCTTTAACCCTCATTCATCTTGTTTCACTCTCTTTAACCCACCTTCGTCTTGTTTCACTCTTCTTAACCTTCATGCATCTTGTTTCACTGTCTTTCACCCTCCTTCATCTTGTTTCACCCTCTTTAACCCTCATTCATCTTGTTTCACTCTGTTTAACCCTCATTCATCTTGCTTCACTCTCTTTAACCCTCATTCATCTAGTTTCACTCTGTTTGACCCTCATTCATCTTGTTTCACTCTCTTTAACCCTCCTTCATCTTGTTTCACTCTCTTTCACCCTCCTTCATCTTGTTTCACTCTCTTTAACGCCCCTTCATCTTGTTTCACTCTCTTTAAACCTCCTTCATCTTGTTTCTCTCTCTTTAACGCCCCTTCATCTTGTTTCAATCTCTTTCACCCTTCTTCATCTCGTTTCACTCTGTTTAACTCTCCTTCATCTTGTTTCACTCTCTTTCACCCTCCTTCATCTTGTTTCACCCTCTTTAACCCTCATTCATCTTGTTTCACTCTGTTTAACCCTCATTCATCTTGCTTCACTCTCTTTAACCCTCATTCATCTAGTTTCACTCTGTTTAACCCTCATTCATCTTGTTTCACTTTCGTTAACCCTCATTCATCTTGTTTCACTCTCTTTAACCCTCCTTCATCTTGTTTCACTCTCTTTAACCCTCATTCATCTCGTTTCACTCCCTTTAACCCTCATTCATCTTGTTTCACTCTCTTTAACTCTCCTTCATCATGTTTCACTCTCTTTAACCCTCCTTCACCTTGTTGCACTCTCTTTAACCCTCATTCATTTCGTTTCACTCTCTTTAACCCTCATTCATCTTGTTTCACTCTCTTTAACGCCCCTTCATCTTGTTTCATTCTCTTTCACCCTCCTTCATCTCATTTCACTCTGTTTCACTCTCCCTCATCTTGTTTCACTCACTTTAACCCTCCTTCACCTCGTTTCACCCTCTTTAACCCTCATTCATCTTGTTTCACTCTGTTTAACCCTCATTCATCTTGCTTCACTCTCTTTAACCCTCATTCATCTAGTTTCACTCTGTTTGACCCTCATTCATCTTGTTTCACTCTCTTTAACCCTCATTCATTTTGTTTCACTCTCTTTAACCGTCATTCATCTTCTTTCACTCTCTTTAACCCACATTTATCTTGTTTCACTCTCTTTAACCCTCCTCCATCTTGTTTCACTCTCTTTAACCCTCATTCATCTTGTTTCATTCTCTTCAACGCCCCTTCATCTTGTTTCATTCTCTTTCACCCTCCTTCATCTATTTCACTCTGTTTCACTCTCCCTCATCTTGTTTCACTCTCTTTCACCCTCCTTCATCTTGTTTCACCCTCTTTAACCCTCATTCATCTTGCTTCACTCTCTTTAACCCTCATTCATCTAGTTTCACTCTGTTTGACCCTCATTCATCTTGTTTCACTCTCTTTAACCCTCATTCATTTTGTTTCACTCTCTTTAACCGTCATTCATCTTGTTTCACTCTCTTTAACCCTCCTTCATCTTGTTTCACTCTCTTTCACTCTCCCTCATCTTGTTTCACTCTCTTTCACCCTCCTTCATCTTGTTTCACCCTCTTTAACCCTCATTCATCTTGCTTCACTCTCTTTAACCCTCATTCATCTAGTTTCACTCTGTTTGACCCTCATTCATCTTGTTTCACTCTCTTTAACCCTCATTCATTTTGTTTCACTCTCTTTAACCGTCATTCATCTTGTTTCACTCTCTTTAACCCTCCTTCATCTTGTTTCACTCTCTTTCACCCTCCTTCATCTTGTTTCACTCTCTTTAACGCCCCTTCATCTTGTTTCACTCTCTTTAAACCTCCTTCATCTTGTTTCTCTCTCTTTAACGCCCCTTCATCTTGTTTCAATCTCTTTCACCCTTCTTCATCTCGTTTCACTCTGTTTAACTCTCCTTCATCTTGTTTCACTCTCTTTCACCCTCCTTCATCTTGTTTCACCCTCTTTATCCCTCATTCATCTTGTTTCACTCTGTTTAACCCTCATTCATCTTGCTTCACTCTCTTTAACCCTCATTCATCTTGTTTCAGTCTGTTTAACCCTCATTCATCTTGTTTCACTTTCGTTAACCCTCCTTCATCTTGTTTCACTCTCTTTAACCCTCATTCATCTCGTTTCACTCCCTTTAACCCTCATTCATCTTGTTTCACTCTCTTTAACCCTCCTTCATCATGTTTCACTCTCTTTAACCCTCCTTCATCTTGTTGCACTCTCTTTAACCCTCATTCATTTCGTTTCACTCTCTTTAACCCTCATTCATCTTGTTTCACTCTCTTTAACGCCCCTTCATCTTGTTTCATTCTCTTTCACCCTCCTTCATCTCATTTCACTCTGTTTCACTCTCCCTCATCTTGTTTCACTCACTTTAACCCTCCTTCACCTCGTTTCACCCTCTTTAACCCTCATTCATCTTGTTTCACTCTGTTTAACCCTCATTCATCTTGCTTCACTCTCTTTAACCCTCATTCATCTAGTTTCACTCTGTTTGACCCTCATTCATTTTGTTTCACTCTCTTTAACCGTCATTCATCTTGTTTCACTCTCTTTAACCCTCCTTCATCTTGTTTCACTCTCTTTCACCCTCCTTCATCTTGTTTCACTCTCTTTAACGCCCCTTCATCTTGTTTCACTCTCTTTAAACCTCCTTCATCTTGTTTCTCTCTCTTTAACGCCCCTTCATCTTGTTTCAATCTCTTTAACCCCCCTCAAACTCGTTGCACTCTCTTTAACACTCCTTCATCTCGTTTCACTCTCGTTCACCCTCATTCATCTTGTTTCACTCTCTTTAACCGTCATTCATCTCGTTTCGCTCTCTTTAACCCTCCTTCATCATGTTTCACTGTCTTTAACTCTCCTTCATCTTGTTTCACTCTCTTTAACCCTCATTCATCTTCTTTCACTCTCCTTAACCCTCATTCATCTTGTTTCACTCTCTTTAACACTCATTCCTGTCGTTTCACTCTCTTAAACTCTCATTCATCTTGTTTCTCTCTGATTAACCCTCATTCATCTTGATTCACTCTCTTTAAGCCTCCTTCATCTTGTTTCACTCTCTTTAACCCTCCTACATCTTGTTTCACTCTCTTTAACCCTCATTCATCTTCTTTCACTCTCTTTAACCCACATTTATCTTGTTTCACTCTCTTTAACCCTCCTCCATCTTGTTTCACTCTCTTTAACCCTCATTCATCTTGTTTCACTCTCTTTAACGCCCCTTCATCTTGTTTCATTCTCTTTCACCCTCCTTCATCTCATTTCACTCTGTTTCACTCTCCCTCATCTTGTTTCACTCACTTTAACCCTCCTTCACCTCGTTTCACCCTCTTTAACCCTCATTCATCTTGTTTCACTCTGTTTAACCCTCATTCATCTTGCTTCACTCTCTTTAACCCTCATTCATCTAGTTTCACTCTGTTTGACCCTCATTCATCTTGTTTCACTCTCTTTAACCCTCATTCATTTTGTTTCACTCTCTTTAACCGTCATTCATCTTGTTTCACTCTCTTTAACCCTCCTTCATCTTGTTTCACTCTCTTTCACCCTCCTTCATCTTGTTTCACTCTCTTTAACGCCCCTTCATCTTGTTTCACTCTCTTTAAACCTCCTTCATCTTGTTTCTCTCTCTTTAACGCCCCTTCATCTTGTTTCAATCTCTTTCACCCTTCTTCATCTCGTTTCACTCTGTTTAACTCTCCTTCATCTTGTTTCACTCTCTTTCACCCTCCTTCATCTTGTTTCACCCTCTTTAACCCTCATTCATCTTGTTTCACTCTGTTTAACCCTCATTCATCTTGCTTCACTCTCTTTAACCCTCATTCATCTTGTTTCAGTCTGTTTAACCCTCATTCATCTTGTTTCACTTTCGTTAACCCTCCTTCATCTTGTTTCACTCTCTTTCACCCTCCTTCATCTTGTTTCACTCTCTTTAACCCTCATTCATCTCGTTTCACTCCCTTTAACCCTCATTCATCTTGTTTCACTCTCTTTAATCCTCCTTCATCATGTTTCACTGTCTTTAGCCCTCATTCATCTTGTTTCACTCCCTTTAACCCTCATTCATCTTGTTTCACTCTCTTTAACCCTCCTTCATCATGTTTCACTGTCTTTAACTCTCCTTCATCTTGTTTCACTCTCTTTAACCCTCCTTCATCTTGTTGCACTCTCTTTAACCCTCATTCACCCTGTTTCACTCTCTTTAACCCTCATTCATCTTGGTTCACTCTCATTAACACTCCTTCGTCTTGCTTCACTCTCTTTTACCCTCATTCATCTTGTTTCACTCCCTTTAACCCTCATTCATCTTGTTTCACTCTCTTTAACCCCCATTCATTATGTTTCACTCTCTTTAACCCTCATTCATCTTGTTTCACTCTCTTTAACCCTCATTCATCTTGTTTAACTCTCTTTCACCCTCATTCATCTTGTCTCACTCTCTTTAACCCTCATTCATCTTGTTTCACTCTCTTTAACCCACCTTCGTCTTGTTTCACTCTTCTTAACCTTCATGCATCTTGTTTCACTGTCTTTCACCCTCCTTCATCTTGTTTCACCCTCTTTAACCCTCATTCATCTTGTTTCACTCTGTTTAACCCTCATTCATCTTGCTTCACTCTCTTTAACCCTCATTCATCTAGTTTCACTCTGTTTGACCCTCATTCATCTTGTTTCACTCTCTTTAACCCTCCTTCATCTTGTTTCACTCTCTTTCACCCTCCTTCATCTTGTTTCACTCTCTTTAACGCCCCTTCATCTTGTTTCACTCTCTTTAAACCTCCTTCATCTTGTTTCTCTCTCTTTAACGCCCCTTCATCTTGTTTCAATCTCTTTCACCCTTCTTCATCTCGTTTCACTCTGTTTAACTCTCCTTCATCTTGTTTCACTCTCTTTCACCCTCCTTCATCTTGTTTCACCCTCTTTAACCCTCATTCATCTTGTTTCACTCTGTTTAACCCTCATTCATCTTGCTTCACTCTCTTTAACCCTCATTCATCTAGTTTCACTCTGTTTAACCCTCATTCATCTTGTTTCACTTTCGTTAACCCTCATTCATCTTGTTTCACTCTCTTTAACCCTCCTTCATCTTGTTTCACTCTCTTTAACCCTCATTCATCTCGTTTCACTCCCTTTAACCCTCATTCATCTTGTTTCACTCTCTTTAACTCTCCTTCATCATGTTTCACTCTCTTTAACCCTCCTTCACCTTGTTGCACTCTCTTTAACCCTCATTCATTTTGTTTCACTCTCTTTAACCCTCATTCATCTTGTTTCACTCTCTTTAACGCCCCTTCATCTTGTTTCATTCTCTTTCACCCTCCTTCATCTCATTTCACTCTGTTTCACTCTCCCTCATCTTGTTTCACTCACTTTAACCCTCCTTCACCTCGTTTCACCCTCTTTAACCCTCATTCATCTTGTTTCACTCTGTTTAACCCTCATTCATCTTGCTTCACTCTCTTTAACCCTCATTCATCTAGTTTCACTCTGTTTGACCCTCATTCATCTTGTTTCACTCTCTTTAACCCTCATTCATTTTGTTTCACTCTCTTTAACCGTCATTCATCTTGTTTCACTCTCTTTAACCCTCCTTCATCTTGTTTCACTCTCTTTCACCCTCCTTCATCTTGTTTCACTCTCTTTAACGCCCCTTCATCTTGTTTCACTCTCTTTAAACCTCCTTCATCTTGTTTCTCTCTCTTTAACGCCCCTTCATCTTGTTTCAATCTCTTTCACCCTTCTTCATCTCGTTTCACTCTGTTTAACTCTCCTTCATCTTGTTTCACTCTCTTTCACCCTCCTTCATCTTGTTTCACCCTCTTTAACCCTCATTCATCTTGTTTCACTCTGTTTAACCCTCATTCAACTTGCTTCACTCTCTTTAACCCTCATTCATCTTGTTTCAGTCTGTTTAACCCTCATTCATCTTGTTTCACTTTCGTTAACCCTCCTTCATCTTGTTTCACTCTCTTTCACCCTCCTTCATCTTGTTTCACTCTCTTTAACCCTCATTCATCTCGTTTCACTCCCTTTAACCCTTATTCATCTTGTTTCACTCTCTTTAACCCTCCTTCATCATGTTTCACTGTCTTTAACCCTCATTCATCTCGTTTCACTCCCTTTAACCCTCATTCATCTTGTTTCACTCTCTTTAACCCTCCTTCATCATGTTTCACTGTCTTTAACTCTCCTTCATCTTGTTTCACTCTCTTTAAACCTCCTTCATCTTGTTTCTCTCTCTTTAACGCCCCTTCATCTTGTTTCAATCTCTTTCACCCTTCTTCATCTCGTTTCACTCTGTTTAACTCTCCTTCATCTTGTTTCACTCTCTTTCACCCTCCTTCATCTTGTTTCACCCTCTTTAACCCTCATTCATCTTGCTTCACTCTCTTTAACCCTCATTCCTGTCGTTTCACTCTCTTTAACCCTCATACATCTTGTTTCACTCTCGTTAACCCTAATTCATTTTGTTTCACTCTCTTCAACCCTCATTCATCTTCATTCACTCTCTTCAACCCTCATTCATCTTGTTTCATTCTGTTTAACCCTCATTCATCTTGTTTCACTCTCTTTAACCCTTATTCATCTTGTATCACTCCCTTTAACACTCCTTCATCTTGTTTCACTGTCTTTAACTCTCCTTCATCTTGTTTCACTCTCTTTGACCCTCATTCATCTTGTTTCACTCTCTTTCAGCCTCCTTCATCTTGTTTCACTCTCTTTAACCCTCCAACATCTCGTTTCACTCTCTTTAAACCTCCTTCATCTCGTTTCACTCTCTTTAACCCTCCTTCATCTCGTTTCACTCCCTTTAACCATCGTTCATCTTGTTTCACTCTCGTTAATCCTCCTTCATCTCGTTTCACTCTCTTTAAACCTCCTTCATCTCGTTTCACTCTCTTTAACCCCCCTCAAACTCGTTGCACTCTCTTTAACACTCCTTCATCTCGTTTCACTCTCGTTCACCCTCATTCATCTTGTTTCACTCTCTTTAACCGTCATTCATCTCGTTTCGCTCTCTTTAACCATCCTTCATCATGTTTCACTGTCTTTAACTCTCCTTCATCTTGTTTCACTCTCTTTAACCCTCATTCATCTTCTTTCACTCTCCTTAACCCTCATTCATCTTGTTTCACTCTCTTTAACACTCATTCATCTTCTTTCACTCTCCTTAACCCTCATTCATCTTGTTTCACTCTCTTTAACACTCATTCCTGTCGTTTCACTCTCTTAAACTCTCATTCATCTTGTTTCTCTCTGATTAACCCTCATTCATCTTGATTCATTCTCTTTAACCCTTATTCATCTTGTATCACTCCCTTTAACACTCCTTCATCTTGTTTCACTGTCTTTAACTCTCCTTCATCTTGTTTCACTCTCTTTAACCCTCATTCACCCTGTTTCACTCTCTTTAACCCTCATTCATCTTGGTTCACTCTCATTAACACTCCTACATCTTGTTTCACTCTCTTTAACCCTCATTCATCTTCTTTCACTCTCTTTAACCCACATTTATCTTGTTTCACTCTCTTAAACTCTCATTCATCTTGTTTCTCTCTGATTAACCCTCATTCATCTTGATTCATTCTCTTTAAGCCTCCTTCATCTTGTTTCACTCTCTTTAACCCTCCTACATCTTGTTTCACTCTCTTTAACCCTCATTCATCTTCTTTCACTCTCTTTAACCCACATTTATCTTGTTTCACTCTCTTTAACCCTCCTCCATCTTGTTTCACTCTCTTTAACCCTCATTCATCTAGTTTCACTCTGTTTGACCCTCATTCATCTTGTTTCACTCTCTTTAACCCTCATTCATTTTGTTTCACTCTCTTTAACCGTCATTCATCTTGTTTCACTCTCTTTAACCCTCCTTCATCTTGTTTCACTCTCTTTCACCCTCCTTCATCTTGTTTCACTCTCTTTAACGCCCCTTCATCTTGTTTCACTCTCTTTAAACCTCCTTCATCTTGTTTCTCTCTCTTTCACGCCCCTTCATCTTGTTTCAATCTCTTTCACCCTTCTTCATCTCGTTTCACTCTGTTTAACTCTCCTTCATCTTGTTTCACTCTCTTTCACCCTCCTTCATCTTGTTTCACCCTCTTTAACCCTCATTCATCTTGTTTCACTCTGTTTAACCCTCATTCATCTTGCTTCACTCTCTTTAACCCTCATTCATCTTGTTTCAGTCTGTTTAACCCTCATTCATCTTGTTTCACTTTCGTTAACCCTCCTTCATCTTGTTTCACTCTCTTTCACCCTCCGTCATCTTGTTTCACTCTCTTTAACCCTCATTCATCTCGCTTCACTCCCTTTAACCCTCATTCATCTTGCTTCACTCTCTTTAACCCTCTTTCATCATGTTTCACTGTCTTTAACCCTCATTCATCTCGTTTCACTCCCGTTAACCCTCATTCATCTTGTTTCACTCTCTTTAACCCTCCTTCATCATGTTTCACTGTCTTTAACTCTCCTTCATCTTGTTTCACTCTCTTTAACCCTCCTTCATCTTGTTGCACTCTCTTTAACCCTCATTCACCCTGTTTCACTCTCTTTAACCCTCATTCATCTTGGTTCACTCTCATTAACACTCCTTCGTCTTGCTTTACTCTCTTTTACCCTTATTCATCTTGTTTCACTCCCTTTAACCCTCATTCATCTTGTTTCACTCTCTTTAACCCCCATTCATTATGTTTCACTCTCTTTAACCCTCATTCATCTTGTTTCACTCTCTTTAACCCTCATTCATCTTGTTTCACTCTCTTTCACCCTCATTCATCTTGTCTCACTCTCTTTAACCCTTATTCATCTTGTTTCACTCTCTTTAACCCACCTTCGTCTTGTTTCACTCTTCTTAACCTTCATGCATCTTGTTTCACTGTCTTTCACCCACCTTCATCTTGTTTCACCCTCTTTAACCCTCATTCATCTTGTTTCACTCTTTTTAACCCTCATTCATCTTGCTTCACTCTCTTTAACCCTCATTCATCTTGTTTCAGTCTGTTTAACCCTCATTCATCTTGTTTCACTTTCGTTAACCCTCATTCATCTTGTTTCACTCTCTTTAACCCTCCTTCATCTTGTTTCACTCTCTTTAACCCTCATTCATCTCGTTTCACTCCCTTTAACCCTCATTCATCTTGTTTCACTCTCTTTAACCCTCCTTCATCATGTTTCACTCTCTTTAACCCTCCTTCATCTTGTTGCACTCTCTTTAACCCTCATTCATTTCGTTTCACTCTCTTTAACCCTCATTCATCTTGTTTCACTCTCTTTAACCCTCCTTCACCTTGTTGCACTCTCTTTAACCCTCATTCATTTCGTTTCACTCTCTTTAACCCTCATTCATCTTGTTTCACTCTCTTTAACGCCCCTTCATCTTGTTTCATTCTCTTTCACCCTCCTTCATCTCATTTCACTCTGTTTCACTCTCCCTCATCTTGTTTCACTCACTTTAACCCTCCTTCACCTCGTTTCACCCTCTTTAACCCTCATTCATCTTGTTTCACTCTGTTTAACCCTCATTCATCTTGCTTCACTCTCTTTAACCCTCATTCATCTAGTTTCACTCTGTTTGACCCTCATTCATCTTGTTTCACTCTCTTTAACCCTCATTCATTTTGTTTCACTCTCTTTAACCGTCATTCATCTTGTTTCACTCTCTTTAACCCTCCTTCATCTTGTTTCACTCTCTTTCACCCTCCTTCATCTTGTTTCACTCTCTTTAACGCCCCTTCATCTTGTTTCACTCTCTTTAAACCTCCTTCATCTTGTTTCTCTCTCTTTAACGCCCCTTCATCTTGTTTCAATCTCTTTCACCCTTCTTCATCTCGTTTCACTCTGTTTAACTCTCCTTCATCTTGTTTCACTCTCTTTCACCCTCCTTCATCTTGTTTCACCCTCTTTAACCCTCATTCATCTTGTTTCACTCTGTTTAACCCTCATTCAACTTGCTTCACTCTCTTTAACCCTCATTCATCTTGTTTCAGTCTGTTTAACCCTCATTCATCTTGTTTCACTTTCGTTAACCCTCCTTCATCTTGTTTCACTCTCTTTCACCCTCCTTCATCTTGTTTCACTCTCTTTAACCCTCATTCATCTCGTTTCACTCCCTTTAACCCTTATTCATCTTGTTTCACTCTCTTTAACCCTCCTTCATCATGTTTCACTGTCTTTAACCCTCATTCATCTCGTTTCACTCCCTTTAACCCTCATTCATCTTGTTTCACTCTCTTTAACCCTCCTTCATCATGTTTCACTGTCTTTAACTCTCCTTCATCTTGTTTCACTCTCTTTAAACCTCCTTCATCTTGTTTCTCTCTCTTTAACGCCCCTTCATCTTGTTTCAATCTCTTTCACCCTTCTTCATCTCGTTTCACTCTGTTTAACTCTCCTTCATCTTGTTTCACTCTCTTTCACCCTCCTTCATCTTGTTTCACCCTCTTTAACCCTCATTCATCTTGCTTCACTCTCTTTAACCCTCATTCCTGTCGTTTCACTCTCTTTAACCCTCATACATCTTGTTTCACTCTCGTTAACCCTAATTCATTTTGTTTCACTCTCTTCAACCCTCATTCATCTTCATTCACTCTCTTCAACCCTCATTCATCTTGTTTCATTCTGTTTAACCCTCATTCATCTTGTTTCACTCTCTTTAACCCTTATTCATCTTGTATCACTCCCTTTAACACTCCTTCATCTTGTTTCACTGTCTTTAACTCTCCTTCATCTTGTTTCACTCTCTTTGACCCTCATTCATCTTGTTTCACTCTCTTTCAGCCTCCTTCATCTTGTTTCACTCTCTTTAACCCTCCAACATCTCGTTTCACTCTCTTTAAACCTCCTTCATCTCGTTTCACTCTCTTTAACCCTCCTTCATCTCGTTTCACTCCCTTTAACCATCGTTCATCTTGTTTCACTCTCGTTAATCCTCCTTCATCTCGTTTCACTCTCTTTAAACCTCCTTCATCTCGTTTCACTCTCTTTAACCCCCCTCAAACTCGTTGCACTCTCTTTAACACTCCTTCATCTCGTTTCACTCTCGTTCACCCTCATTCATCTTGTTTCACTCTCTTTAACCGTCATTCATCTCGTTTCGCTCTCTTTAACCATCCTTCATCATGTTTCACTGTCTTTAACTCTCCTTCATCTTGTTTCACTCTCTTTAACCCTCATTCATCTTCTTTCACTCTCCTTAACCCTCATTCATCTTGTTTCACTCTCTTTAACACTCATTCATCTTCTTTCACTCTCCTTAACCCTCATTCATCTTGTTTCACTCTCTTTAACACTCATTCCTGTCGTTTCACTCTCTTAAACTCTCATTCATCTTGTTTCTCTCTGATTAACCCTCATTCATCTTGATTCATTCTCTTTAACCCTTATTCATCTTGTATCACTCCCTTTAACACTCCTTCATCTTGTTTCACTGTCTTTAACTCTCCTTCATCTTGTTTCACTCTCTTTAACCCTCATTCACCCTGTTTCACTCTCTTTAACCCTCATTCATCTTGGTTCACTCTCATTAACACTCCTACATCTTGTTTCACTCTCTTTAACCCTCATTCATCTTCTTTCACTCTCTTTAACCCACATTTATCTTGTTTCACTCTCTTAAACTCTCATTCATCTTGTTTCTCTCTGATTAACCCTCATTCATCTTGATTCATTCTCTTTAAGCCTCCTTCATCTTGTTTCACTCTCTTTAACCCTCCTACATCTTGTTTCACTCTCTTTAACCCTCATTCATCTTCTTTCACTCTCTTTAACCCACATTTATCTTGTTTCACTCTCTTTAACCCTCCTCCATCTTGTTTCACTCTCTTTAACCCTCATTCATCTAGTTTCACTCTGTTTGACCCTCATTCATCTTGTTTCACTCTCTTTAACCCTCATTCATTTTGTTTCACTCTCTTTAACCGTCATTCATCTTGTTTCACTCTCTTTAACCCTCCTTCATCTTGTTTCACTCTCTTTCACCCTCCTTCATCTTGTTTCACTCTCTTTAACGCCCCTTCATCTTGTTTCACTCTCTTTAAACCTCCTTCATCTTGTTTCTCTCTCTTTCACGCCCCTTCATCTTGTTTCAATCTCTTTCACCCTTCTTCATCTCGTTTCACTCTGTTTAACTCTCCTTCATCTTGTTTCACTCTCTTTCACCCTCCTTCATCTTGTTTCACCCTCTTTAACCCTCATTCATCTTGTTTCACTCTGTTTAACCCTCATTCATCTTGCTTCACTCTCTTTAACCCTCATTCATCTTGTTTCAGTCTGTTTAACCCTCATTCATCTTGTTTCACTTTCGTTAACCCTCCTTCATCTTGTTTCACTCTCTTTCACCCTCCTTCATCTTGTTTCACTCTCTTTAACCCTCATTCATCTCGCTTCACTCCCTTTAACCCTCATTCATCTTGCTTCACTCTCTTTAACCCTCTTTCATCATGTTTCACTGTCTTTAACCCTCATTCATCTCGTTTCACTCCCGTTAACCCTCATTCATCTTGTTTCACTCTCTTTAACCCTCCTTCATCATGTTTCACTGTCTTTAACTCTCCTTCATCTTGTTTCACTCTCTTTAACCCTCCTTCATCTTGTTGCACTCTCTTTAACCCTCATTCACCCTGTTTCACTCTCTTTAACCCTCATTCATCTTGGTTCACTCTCATTAACACTCCTTCGTCTTGCTTTACTCTCTTTTACCCTTATTCATCTTGTTTCACTCCCTTTAACCCTCATTCATCTTGTTTCACTCTCTTTAACCCCCATTCATTATGTTTCACTCTCTTTAACCCTCATTCATCTTGTTTCACTCTCTTTAACCCTCATTCATCTTGTTTCACTCTCTTTCACCCTCATTCATCTTGTCTCACTCTCTTTAACCCTTATTCATCTTGTTTCACTCTCTTTAACCCACCTTCGTCTTGTTTCACTCTTCTTAACCTTCATGCATCTTGTTTCACTGTCTTTCACCCACCTTCATCTTGTTTCACCCTCTTTAACCCTCATTCATCTTGTTTCACTCTTTTTAACCCTCATTCATCTTGCTTCACTCTCTTTAACCCTCATTCATCTTGTTTCAGTCTGTTTAACCCTCATTCATCTTGTTTCACTTTCGTTAACCCTCATTCATCTTGTTTCACTCTCTTTAACCCTCCTTCATCTTGTTTCACTCTCTTTAACCCTCATTCATCTCGTTTCACTCCCTTTAACCCTCATTCATCTTGTTTCACTCTCTTTAACCCTCCTTCATCATGTTTCACTCTCTTTAACCCTCCTTCATCTTGTTGCACTCTCTTTAACCCTCATTCATTTCGTTTCACTCTCTTTAACCCTCATTCATCTTGTTTCACTCTCTTTAACGCCCCTTCATCTTGTTTCATTCTCTTTCACCCTCCTTCATCTCATTTCACTCTGTTTCACTCTCCCTCATCTTGTTTCACTCACTTTAACCCTCCTTCACCTCGTTTCACCATCTTTAACCCTCATTCATCTTGTTTCACTCTGTTTAACCCTCATTCATCTTGCTTCACTCTCTTTAACCCTCATTCATCTAGTTTCACTCTGTTTGACCCTCATTCATCTTGTTTCACTCTCTTTAACCCTCATTCATTTTGTTTCACTCTCTTTAACCGTCATTCATCTTGTTTCACTCTCTTTAACCCTCCTTCATCTTGTTTCACTCTCTTTCACCCTCCTTCATCTTGTTTCACTCTCTTTAACGCCCCTTCATCTTGTTTCACTCTCTTTAAACCTCCTTCATCTTGTTTCTCTCTCTTTAACGCCCCTTCATCTTGTTTCAATCTCTTTCACCCTTCTTCATCTCGTTTCACTCTGTTTAACTCTCCTTCATCTTGTTTCACTCTCTTTCACCCTCCTTCATCTTGTTTCACCCTCTTTAACCCTCATTCATCTTGTTTCACTCTGTTTAACCCTCATTCATCTTGCTTCACTCTCTTTAACCCTCATTCATCTTGTTTCAGTCTGTTTAACCCTCATTCATCTTGTTTCACTTTCGTTAACCCTCCTTCATCTTGTTTCACTCTCTTTCACCCTCCTTCATCTTGTTTCACTCTCTTTAACCCTCATTCATCTCGTTTCACTCCCCTTAACCCTCATTCATCTTGTTTCACTCTCTTTAACCCTCCTTCATCATGTTTCACTGTCTTTAACCCTCATTCATCTCGTTTCACTCCCTTTAACCCTCATTCATCTTGTTTCACTCTCTTTAACCCTCCTTCATCATGTTTCACTGTCTTTAACTCTCCTTCATCTTGTTTCACTCTCTTTAACCCTCCTTCATCTTGTTGCACTCTCTTTAAACCTCATTCACCCTGTTTCACTCTCTTTTACCCTCATTCATCTTGGTTCACTCTCATTAACACTCCTTCGTCTTGCTTCACTCTCTTTTACCCTCATTCATCTTGTTTCACTCCCTTTAACCCTCATTCGTCTTGTTTCACTCTCTTTAACCCCCATTCATTATGTTTCACTCTCTTTAACCCTCATTCATCTTGTTTCACTCTCTTTAACCCTCATTCATCTTGTTTCACTCTCTTTCACCCTCATTCATCTTGTCTCACTCTCTTTAACCCTCATTCATCTTGTTTCACTCTCTTTAACCCACCTTCGTCTTGTTTCACTCTTCTTAACCTTCATGCATCTTGTTTCACTGTCTTTCACCCACCTTCATCTTGTTTCACCCTCTTTAACCCTCATTCATCTTGTTTCACTCTGTTTTACCCTCATTCATCTTGCTTCACTCTCTTTAACCCTCATTCATCTTGTTTCAGTCTGTTTAACCCTCATTCATCTTGTTTCACTTTCGTTAACCCTCATTCATCTTGTTTCACTCCCTTTAACCCTCATTCATCTTGTTTCACTCTCTTTAACCCTCCTTCATCATGTTTCACTCTCTTTAACCCTCCTTCATCTTGTTGCACTCTCTTTAACCCTCATTCATTTCGTTTCACTCTCTTTAACCCTCATTCATCTTGTTTCACTCTCTTTAACGCCCCTTCATCTTGTTTCATTCTCTTTCACCCTCCTTCATCTCATTTCACTCTGTTTCACTCTGTTTAACCCTCATTCATCTTGCTTCACTCTCTTTAACCCTCATTCATCTAGTTTCACTCTGTTTGACCCTCATTCATCTTGTTTCACTCTCTTTAACCCTCATTCATTTTGTTTCACTCTCTTTAACCGTCATTCATCTTGTTTCACTCTCTTTAACCCTCCTTCATCTTGTTTCACTCTCTTTCACCCTCCTTCATCTTGTTTCACTCTCTTTAACGCCCCTTCATCTTGTTTCACTCTCTTTAAACCTCCTTCATCTTGTTTCTCTCTCTTTAACGCCCCTTCATCTTGTTTCAATCTCTTTAACCCCCCTCAAACTCGTTGCACTCTCTTTAACACTCCTTCATCTCGTTTCACTCTCGTTCACCCTCATTCATCTTGTCTCACTCTCTTTAACCCTCATTCATCTTGTTTCACTCTCTTTAACCCACCTTCGTCTTGTTTCACTCTTCTTAACCTTCATGCATCTTGTTTCACTGTCTTTCACCCACCTTCATCTTGTTTCACCCTCTTTAACCCTCATTCATCTTGTTTCACTTGGTTTTACCCTCATTCATCTTGCTTCACTCTCTTTAACCCTCATTCATCTTGTTTCAGTCTGTTTAACCCTCATTCATCTTGTTTCACTTTCGTTAACCCTCATTCATCTTGTTTCACTCTCTTTAACCCTCCTTCATCTTGTTTCACTCTCTTTAACCCTCATTCATCTCGTTTCACTCCCTTTAACCCTCATTCATCTTGTTTCACTCTCTTTAACCCTCCTTCATCATGTTTCACTCTCTTTAACCCTCCTTCATCTTGTTGCACTCTCTTTAACCCTCATTCATTTCGTTTCACTCTCTTTAACCCTCATTCATCTTGTTTCACTCTCTTTAACCCACATTTATCTTGTTTCACTCTCTTTAACCCTCCTCCATCTTGTTTCACTCTCTTTAACCCTCATTCATCTTGTTTCATTCTCTTTAACGCCCCTTCATCTTGTTTCATTCTCTTTCACCCTCCTTCATCTATTTCACTCTGTTTCACTCTCCCTCATCTTGTTTCACTCTCTTTCACCCTCCTTCATCTTGTTTCACCCTCTTTAACCCTCATTCATCTTGCTTCACTCTCTTTAACCCTCATTCATCTAGTTTCACTCTGTTTGACCCTCATTCATCTTGTTTCACTCTCTTTAACCCTCATTCATTTTGTTTCACTCTCTTTAACCGTCATTCATCTTGGTTCACTCTCATTAACACTCCTTCGTCTTGCTTCACTCTCTTTTACCCTCATTCATCTTGTTTCATTCTCTTTAACGCCCCTTCATCTTGTTTCATTCTCTTTCACCCTCCTTCATCTATTTCACTCTGTTTCACTCTCCCTCATCTTGTTTCACTCTCTTTCACCCTCCTTCATCTTGTTTCACCCTCTTTAACCCTCATTCATCTTGTTTCACTCTGTTTAACCCTCATTCATCTTGCTTCACTCTCTTTAACCCTCATTCATCTTGTTTCAGTCTGTTTAACCCTCATTCATCTTGTTTCACTTTCGTTAACCCTCCTTCATCTTGTTTCACTCTCTTTCACCCTCCTTCATCTTGTTTCACTCTCTTTAACCCTCATTCATCTCGTTTCACTCCCCTTAACCCTCATTCATCTTGTTTCACTCTCTTTAACCCTCCTTCATCATGTTTCACTGTCTTTAACCCTCATTCATCTCGTTTCACTCCCTTTAACCCTCATTCATCTTGTTTCACTCTCTTTAACCCTCCTTCATCATGTTTCACTGTCTTTAACTCTCCTTCATCTTGTTTCACTCTCTTTAACCCTCCTTCATCTTGTTGCACTCTCTTTAAACCTCATTCACCCTGTTTCACTCTCTTTAACCCTCATTCATCTTGGTTCACTCTCATTAACACTCCTTCGTCTTGCTTCACTCTCTTTTACCCTCATTCATCTTGTTTCACTCCCTTTAACCCTCATTCATCTTGTTTCACTCTCTTTAACCCCCATTCATTATGTTTCACTCTCTTTAACCCTCATTCATCTTGTTTCACTCTCTTTAACCCTCATTCATCTTGTTTCACTCTCTTTCACCCTCATTCATCTTGTCTCACTCTCTTTAACCCTCATTCATCTTGTTTCACTCTCTTTAACCCACCTTCGTCTTGTTTCACTCTTCTTAACCTTCATGCATCTTGTTTCACTGTCTTTCACCCACCTTCATCTTGTTTCACCCTCTTTAACCCTCATTCATCTTGTTTCACTCTGTTTTACCCTCATTCATCTTGCTTCACTCTCTTTAACCCTCATTCATCTTGTTTCAGTCTGTTTAACCCTCATTCATCTTGTTTCACTTTCGTTAACCCTCATTCATCTTGTTTCACTCCCTTTAACCCTCATTCATCTTGTTTCACTCTCTTTAACCCTCCTTCATCATGTTTCACTCTCTTTAACCCTCCTTCATCTTGTTGCACTCTCTTTAACCCTCATTCATTTCGTTTCACTCTCTTTAACCCTCATTCATCTTGTTTCACTCTCTTTAACGCCCCTTCATCTTGTTTCATTCTCTTTCACCCTCCTTCATCTCATTTCACTCTGTTTCACTCTGTTTAACCCTCATTCATCTTGCTTCACTCTCTTTAACCCTCATTCATCTAGTTTCACTCTGTTTGACCCTCATTCATCTTGTTTCACTCTCTTTAACCCTCATTCATTTTGTTTCACTCTCTTTAACCGTCATTCATCTTGTTTCACTCTCTTTAACCCTCCTTCATCTTGTTTCACTCTCTTTCACCCTCCTTCATCTTGTTTCACTCTCTTTAACGCCCCTTCATCTTGTTTCACTCTCTTTAAACCTCCTTCATCTTGTTTCTCTCTCTTTAACGCCCCTTCATCTTGTTTCAATCTCTTTAACCCCCCTCAAACTCGTTGCACTCTCTTTAACACTCCTTCATCTCGTTTCACTCTCGTTCACCCTCATTCATCTTGTCTCACTCTCTTTAACCCTCATTCATCTTGTTTCACTCTCTTTAACCCACCTTCGTCTTGTTTCACTCTTCTTAACCTTCATGCATCTTGTTTCACTGTCTTTCACCCACCTTCATCTTGTTTCACCCTCTTTAACCCTCATTCATCTTGTTTCACTTGGTTTTACCCTCATTCATCTTGCTTCACTCTCTTTAACCCTCATTCATCTTGTTTCAGTCTGTTTAACCCTCATTCATCTTGTTTCACTTTCGTTAACCCTCATTCATCTTGTTTCACTCTCTTTAACCCTCCTTCATCTTGTTTCACTCTCTTTAACCCTCATTCATCTCGTTTCACTCCCTTTAACCCTCATTCATCTTGTTTCACTCTCTTTAACCCTCCTTCATCATGTTTCACTCTCTTTAACCCTCCTTCATCTTGTTGCACTCTCTTTAACCCTCATTCATTTCGTTTCACTCTCTTTAACCCTCATTCATCTTCTTTCACTCTCTTTAACCCTCATTTATCTTGTTTCACTCTCTTTAACCCTCCTCCATCTTGTTTCACTCTCTTTAACCCTCATTCATCTTGTTTCATTTTCTTTAACGCCCCTTCATCTTGTTTCATTCTCTTTCACCCTCCTTCATCTATTTCACTCTGTTTCACTCTCCCTCATCTTGTTTCACTCTCTTTCACCCTCCTTCATCTTGTTTCACCCTCTTTAACCCTCATTCATCTTGCTTCACTCTCTTTAACCCTCATTCATCTAGTTTCACTCTGTTTGACCCTCATTCATCTTGTTTCACTCTCTTTAACCCTCATTCATTTTGTTTCACTCTCTTTAACCGTCATTCATCTTGTTTCACTCTCTTTAACCCTCCTTCATCTTGTTTCACTCTCTTTCACTCTCCCTCATCTTGTTTCACTCTCTTTCACCCTCCTTCATCTTGTTTCACCCTCTTTAACCCTCATTCATCTTGCTTCACTCTCTTTAACCCTCATTCATCTAGTTTCACTCTGTTTGACCCTCATTCATCTTGTTTCACTCTCTTTAACCCTCCTTCATCTTGTTGCACTCTCTTTAACCCTCATTCATTTCGTTTCACTCTCTTTAACCCTCATTCATCTTCTTTCACTCTCTTTAACCCACATTTATCTTGTTTCACTCTCTTTAACGCCCCTTCATCTTGTTTCACTCTCTTTAAACCTCCTTCATCTTGTTTCTCTCTCTTTAACGCCCCTTCATCTTGTTTCAATCTCTTTCACCCTTCTTCATCTCGTTTCACTCTGTTTCACTCTCCCTCATCTTGTTTCACTCTCTTTCACCCTCCTTCATCTTGTTTCACCCTCTTTAACCCTCATTCATCTTGTTTCACTCTGTTTAACCCTCATTCATCTTGCTTCACTCTCTTTAACCCTCATTCATCTTGTTTCAGTCTGTTTAACCCTCATTCATCTTGTTTCACTTTCGTTAACCCTCATTCATCTTGTTTCACTCTCTTTAACCCTCATTCATTTTGTTTCACTCTCTTTAACCGTCATTCATCTTGTTTCACTCTCTTTAACCCTCCTTCATCTTGTTTCACTCTCTTTCACCCTCCTTCATCTTGTTTCACTCTCTTTAACGCCCCTTCATCTTGTTTCACTCTCTTTAAACCTCCTTCATCTTGTTTCTCTCTCTTTAACGCCCCTTCATCTTGTTTCAATCTCTTTCACCCTTCTTCATCTCGTTTCACTCTGTTTAACTCTCCTTCATCTTGTTTCACTCTCTTTCACCCTCCTTCATCTTGTTTCACCCTCGTTAACCCTCATTCATCTTGTTTCACTCTGTTTAACCCTCATTCATCTTGCTTCACTCTCTTTAACCCACATTCATCTTGTTTCAGTCTGTTTAACCCTCATTCATCTTGTTTCACTTTCGTTAACCCTCCTTCATCTTGTTTCACTCTCTTTCACCCTCCTTCATCTTGTTTCACTCTCTTTAACCCTCATTCATCTCGCTTCACTCCCTTTAACCCTCATTCATCTTGTTTCACTCTCTTTAACCCTCTTTCATCATGTTTCACTGTCTTTAACCCTCATTCATCTCGTTTCACTCCCGTTAACCCTCATTCATCTTGTTTCACTCTCTTTAACCCTCCTTCATCATGTTTCACTGTCTTTAACTCTCCTTCATCTTGTTTCACTCTCTTTAACCCTCCTTCATCTTGTTGCACTCTCTTTAACCCTCATTCACCCTGTTTCACTCTCTTTAACCCTCATTCATCTTGGTTCACTCTCATTAACACTCCTTCGTCTTGCTTTACTCTCTTTTACCCTTATTCATCTTGTTTCACTCCCTTTAACCCTCATTCATCTTGTTTCACTCTCTTTAACCCCCATTCATTATGTTTCACTCTCTTTAACCCTCATTCATCTTGTTTCACTCTCTTTAACCCTCATTCATCTTGTTTCACTCTCTTTCACCCTCATTCATCTTGTCTCACTCTCTTTAACCCTCATTCATCTTGTTTCACTCTCTTTAACCCACCTTCGTCTTGTTTCACTCTTCTTAACCTTCATGCATCTTGTTTCACTGTCTTTCACCCACCTTCATCTTGTTTCACCCTCTTTAACCCTCATTCATCTTGTTTCACTCTTTTTAACCCTCATTCATCTTGCTTCACTCTCTTTAACCCTCATTCATCTTGTTTCAGTCTGTTTAACCCTCATTCATCTTGTTTCACTTTCGTTAACCCTCATTCATCTTGTTTCACTCTCTTTAACCCTCCTTCATCTTGTTTCACTCTCTTTAACCCTCATTCATCTCGTTTCACTCCCTTTAACCCTCATTCATCTTGTTTCACTCTCTTTAACCCTCCTTCATCATGTTTCACTCTCTTTAACCCTCCTTCATCTTATTGCACTCTCTTTAACCCTCATTCATTTCGTTTCACTCTCTTTAACCCTCATTCATCTTGTTTCACTCTCTTTAACGCCCCTTCATCTTGTTTCATTCTCTTTCACCCTCCTTCATCTCATTTCACTCTGTTTCACTCTCCCTCATCTTGTTTCACTCACTTTAACCCTCCTTCACCTCGTTTCACCCTCTTTAACCCTCATTCATCTTGTTTCACTCTGTTTAACCCTCATTCATCTTGCTTCACTCTCTTTAACCCTCATTCATCTAGTTTCACTCTGTTTGACCCTCATTCATCTTGTTTCACTCTCTTTAACCCTCATTCATTTTGTTTCACTCTCTTTAACCGTCATTCATCTTGTTTCACTCTCTTTAACCCTCCTTCATCTTGTTTCACTCTCTTTCACCCTCCTTCATCTTGTTTCACTCTCTTTAACGCCCCTTCATCTTGTTTCACTCTCTTTAAACCTCCTTCATCTTGTTTCTCTCTCTTTAACGCCCCTTCATCTTGTTTCAATCTCTTTCACCCTTCTTCATCTCGTTTCACTCTGTTTAACTCTCCTTCATCTTGTTTCACTCTCTTTCACCCTCCTTCATCTTGTTTCACCCTCTTTAACCCTCATTCATCTTGTTTCACTCTGTTTAACCCTCATTCATCTTGCTTCACTCTCTTTAACCCTCATTCATCTTGTTTCAGTCTGTTTAACCCTCATTCATCTTGTTTCACTTTCGTTAACCCTCCTTCATCTTGTTTCACTCTCTTTCACCCTCCTTCATCTTGTTTCACTCTCTTTAACCCGCATTCATCTCGTTTCACTCCCCTTAACCCTCATTCATCTTGTTTCACTCTCTTTAACCCTCCTTCATCATGTTTCACTGTCTTTAACCCTCATTCATCTCGTTTCACTCCCTTTAACCCTCATTCATCTTGTTTCACTCTCTTTAACCCTCCTTCATCATGTTTCACTGTCTTTAACTCTCCTTCATCTTGTTTCACTCTCTTTAACCCTCCTTCATCTTGTTGCACTCTCTTTAAACCTCATTCACCCTGTTTCACTCTCTTTAACCCTCATTCATCTTGGTTCACTCTCATTAACACTCCTTCGTCTTGCTTCACTCTCTTTTACCCTCATTCATCTTGTTTCACTCCCTTTAACCCTCATTCATCTTGTTTCACTCTCTTTAACCCCCATTCATTATGTTTCACTCTCTTTAACCCTCATTCATCTTGTTTCACTCTCTTTAACCCTCATTCATCTTGTTTCACTCTCTTTCACCCTCATTCATCTTGTCTCACTCTCTTTAACCCTCATTCATCATGTTTCACTCTCTTTAACCCACCTTCGTCTTGTTTCACTCTTCTTAACCTTCATGCATCTTGTTTCACTGTCTTTCACCCACCTTCATCTTGTTTCACCCTCTTTAACCCTCATTCATCTTGTTTCACTCTGTTTTACCCTCATTCATCTTGCTTCACTCTCTTTAACCCTCATTCATCTTGTTTCAGTCTGTTTAACCCTCATTCATCTTGTTTCACTTTCGTTAACCCTCATTCATCTTGTTTCACTCCCTTTAACCCTCATTCATCTTGTTTCACTCTCTTTAACCCTCCTTCATCATGTTTCACTCTCTTTAACCCTCCTTCATCTTGTTGCACTCTCTTTAACCCTCATTCATTTTGTTTCACTCTCTTTAACCCTCATTCATCTTGTTTCACTCTCTTTAACGCCCCTTCATCTTGTTTCATTCTCTTTCACCCTCCTTCATCTCATTTCACTCTGTTTCACTCTGTTTAACCCTCATTCATCTTGCTTCACTCTCTTTAACCCTCATTCATCTAGTTTCACTCTGTTTGACCCTCATTCATCTTGTTTCACTCTCTTTAACCCTCATTCATTTTGTTTCACTCTCTTTAACCGTCATTCATCTTGTTTCACTCTCTTTAACCCTCCTTCATCTTGTTTCACTCTCTTTCACCCTCCTTCATCTTGTTTCACTCTCTTTAACGCCCCTTCATCTTGTTTCACTCTCTTTAAACCTCCTTCATCTTGTTTCTCTCTCTTTAACGCCCCTTCATCTTGTTTCAATCTCTTTAACCCCCCTCAAACTCGTTGCACTCTCTTTAACACTCCTTCATCTCGTTTCACTCTCGTTCACCCTCATTCATCTTGTCTCACTCTCTTTAACCCTCATTCATCTTGTTTCACTCTCTTTAACCCACCTTCGTCTTGTTTCACTCTTCTTAACCTTCATGCATCTTGTTTCACTGTCTTTCACCCACCTTCATCTTGTTTCACCCTCTTTAACCCTCATTCATCTTGTTTCACTTTGTTTTACCCTCATTCATCTTGCTTCACTCTCTTTAACCCTCATTCATCTTGTTTCAGTCTGTTTAACCCTCATTCATCTTGTTTCACTTTCGTTAACCCTCATTCATCTTGTTTCACTCTCTTTCACCCTCCTTCATCTTGTTTCACCCTCTTTAACCCTCATTCATCTTGCTTCACTCTCTTTAACCCTCATTCATCTAGTTTCACTCTGTTTGACCCTCATTCATCTTGTTTCACTCTCTTTAACCCTCATTCATTTTGTTTCACTCTCTTTAACCGTCATTCATCTTGTTTCACTCTCTTTAACCCTCCTTCATCTTGTTTCACTCTCTTTCACTCTCCCTCATCTTGTTTCACTCTCTTTCACCCTCCTTCATCTTGTTTCACCCTCTTTAACCCTCATTCATCTTGCTTCACTCTCTTTAACCCTCATTCATCTAGTTTCACTCTGTTTGACCCTCATTCATCTTGTTTCACTCTCTTTAACCCTCCTTCATCTTGTTGCACTCTCTTTAACCCTCATTCATTTCGTTTCACTCTCTTTAACCCTCATTCATCTTCTTTCACTCTCTTTAACCCACATTTATCTTGTTTCACTCTCTTTAACGCCCCTTCATCTTGTTTCACTCTCTTTAAACCTCCTTCATCTTGTTTCTCTCTCTTTAACGCCCCTTCATCTTGTTTCAATCTCTTTCACCCTTCTTCATCTCGTTTCACTCTGTTTCACTCTCCCTCATCTTGTTTCACTCTCTTTCACCCTCCTTCATCTTGTTTCACCCTCTTTAACCCTCATTCATCTTGTTTCACTCTGTTTAACCCTCATTCATCTTGCTTCACTCTCTTTAACCCTCATTCATCTTGTTTCAGTCTGTTTAACCCTCATTCATCTTGTTTCACTTTCGTTAACCCTCATTCATCTTGTTTCACTCTCTTTAACCCTCATTCATTTTGTTTCACTCTCTTTAACCGTCATTCATCTTGTTTCACTCTCTTTAACCCTCCTTCATCTTGTTTCACTCTCTTTCACCCTCCTTCATCTTGTTTCACTCTCTTTAACGCCCCTTCATCTTGTTTCACTCTCTTTAAACCTCCTTCATCTTGTTTCTCTCTCTTTAACGCCCCTTCATCTTGTTTCAATCTCTTTCACCCTTCTTCATCTCGTTTCACTCTGTTTAACTCTCCTTCATCTTGTTTCACTCTCTTTCACCCTCCTTCATCTTGTTTCACCCTCGTTAACCCTCATTCATCTTGTTTCACTCTGTTTAACCCTCATTCATCTTGCTTCACTCTCTTTAACCCACATTCATCTTGTTTCAGTCTGTTTAACCCTCATTCATCTTGTTTCACTTTCGTTAACCCTCCTTCATCTTGTTTCACTCTCTTTCACCCTCCTTCATCTTGTTTCACTCTCTTTAACCCTCATTCATCTCGCTTCACTCCCTTTAACCCTCATTCATCTTGTTTCACTCTCTTTAACCCTCTTTCATCATGTTTCACTGTCTTTAACCCTCATTCATCTCGTTTCACTCCCGTTAACCCTCATTCATCTTGTTTCACTCTCTTTAACCCTCCTTCATCATGTTTCACTGTCTTTAACTCTCCTTCATCTTGTTTCACTCTCTTTAACCCTCCTTCATCTTGTTGCACTCTCTTTAACCCTCATTCACCCTGTTTCACTCTCTTTAACCCTCATTCATCTTGGTTCACTCTCATTAACACTCCTTCGTCTTGCTTTACTCTCTTTTACCCTTATTCATCTTGTTTCACTCCCTTTAACCCTCATTCATCTTGTTTCACTCTCTTTAACCCCCATTCATTATGTTTCACTCTCTTTAACCCTCATTCATCTTGTTTCACTCTCTTTAACCCTCATTCATCTTGTTTCACTCTCTTTCACCCTCATTCATCTTGTCTCACTCTCTTTAACCCTCATTCATCTTGTTTCACTCTCTTTAACCCACCTTCGTCTTGTTTCACTCTTCTTAACCTTCATGCATCTTGTTTCACTGTCTTTCACCCACCTTCATCTTGTTTCACCCTCTTTAACCCTCATTCATCTTGTTTCACTCTTTTTAACCCTCATTCATCTTGCTTCACTCTCTTTAACCCTCATTCATCTTGTTTCAGTCTGTTTAACCCTCATTCATCTTGTTTCACTTTCGTTAACCCTCATTCATCTTGTTTCACTCTCTTTAACCCTCCTTCATCTTGTTTCACTCTCTTTAACCCTCATTCATCTCGTTTCACTCCCTTTAACCCTCATTCATCTTGTTTCACTCTCTTTAACCCTCCTTCATCATGTTTCACTCTCTTTAACCCTCCTTCATCTTATTGCACTCTCTTTAACCCTCATTCATTTCGTTTCACTCTCTTTAACCCTCATTCATCTTGTTTCACTCTCTTTAACGCCCCTTCATCTTGTTTCATTCTCTTTCACCCTCCTTCATCTCATTTCACTCTGTTTCACTCTCCCTCATCTTGTTTCACTCACTTTAACCCTCCTTCACCTCGTTTCACCCTCTTTAACCCTCATTCATCTTGTTTCACTCTGTTTAACCCTCATTCATCTTGCTTCACTCTCTTTAACCCTCATTCATCTAGTTTCACTCTGTTTGACCCTCATTCATCTTGTTTCACTCTCTTTAACCCTCATTCATTTTGTTTCACTCTCTTTAACCGTCATTCATCTTGTTTCACTCTCTTTAACCCTCCTTCATCTTGTTTCACTCTCTTTCACCCTCCTTCATCTTGTTTCACTCTCTTTAACGCCCCTTCATCTTGTTTCACTCTCTTTAAACCTCCTTCATCTTGTTTCTCTCTCTTTAACGCCCCTTCATCTTGTTTCAATCTCTTTCACCCTTCTTCATCTCGTTTCACTCTGTTTAACTCTCCTTCATCTTGTTTCACTCTCTTTCACCCTCCTTCATCTTGTTTCACCCTCTTTAACCCTCATTCATCTTGTTTCACTCTGTTTAACCCTCATTCATCTTGCTTCACTCTCTTTAACCCTCATTCATCTTGTTTCAGTCTGTTTAACCCTCATTCATCTTGTTTCACTTTCGTTAACCCTCCTTCATCTTGTTTCACTGTCTTTCACCCTCCTTCATCTTGTTTCACTCTCTTTAACCCGCATTCATCTCGTTTCACTCCCCTTAACCCTCATTCATCTTGTTTCACTCTCTTTAACCCTCCTTCATCATGTTTCACTGTCTTTAACCCTCATTCATCTCGTTTCACTCCCTTTAACCCTCATTCATCTTGTTTCACTCTCTTTAACCCTCCTTCATCATGTTTCACTGTCTTTAACTCTCCTTCATCTTGTTTCACTCTCTTTAACCCTCCTTCATCTTGTTGCACTCTCTTTAAACCTCATTCACCCTGTTTCACTCTCTTTAACCCTCATTCATCTTGGTTCACTCTCATTAACACTCCTTCGTCTTGCTTCACTCTCTTTTACCCTCATTCATCTTGTTTCACTCCCTTTAACCCTCATTCATCTTGTTTCACTCTCTTTAACCCCCATTCATTATGTTTCACTCTCTTTAACCCTCATTCATCTTGTTTCACTCTCTTTAACCCTCATTCATCTTGTTTCACTCTCTTTCACCCTCATTCATCTTGTCTCACTCTCTTTAACCCTCATTCATCATGTTTCACTCTCTTTAACCCACCTTCGTCTTGTTTCACTCTTCTTAACCTTCATGCATCTTGTTTCACTGTCTTTCACCCACCTTCATCTTGTTTCACCCTCTTTAACCCTCATTCATCTTGTTTCACTCTGTTTTACCCTCATTCATCTTGCTTCACTCTCTTTAACCCTCATTCATCTTGTTTCAGTCTGTTTAACCCTCATTCATCTTGTTTCACTTTCGTTAACCCTCATTCATCTTGTTTCACTCCCTTTAACCCTCATTCATCTTGTTTCACTCTCTTTAACCCTCCTTCATCATGTTTCACTCTCTTTAACCCTCCTTCATCTTGTTGCACTCTCTTTAACCCTCATTCATTTTGTTTCACTCTCTTTAACCCTCATTCATCTTGTTTCACTCTCTTTAACGCCCCTTCATCTTGTTTCATTCTCTTTCACCCTCCTTCATCTCATTTCACTCTGTTTCACTCTGTTTAACCCTCATTCATCTTGCTTCACTCTCTTTAACCCTCATTCATCTAGTTTCACTCTGTTTGACCCTCATTCATCTTGTTTCACTCTCTTTAACCCTCATTCATTTTGTTTCACTCTCTTTAACCGTCATTCATCTTGTTTCACTCTCTTTAACCCTCCTTCATCTTGTTTCACTCTCTTTCACCCTCCTTCATCTTGTTTCACTCTCTTTAACGCCCCTTCATCTTGTTTCACTCTCTTTAAACCTCCTTCATCTTGTTTCTCTCTCTTTAACGCCCCTTCATGTTGTTTCAATCTCTTTAACCCCCCTCAAACTCGTTGCACTCTCTTTAACACTCCTTCATCTCGTTTCACTCTCGTTCACCCTCATTCATCTTGTCTCACTCTCTTTAACCCTCATTCATCTTGTTTCACTCTCTTTAACCCACCTTCGTCTTGTTTCACTCTTCTTAACCTTCATGCATCTTGTTTCACTGTCTTTCACCCACCTTCATCTTGTTTCACCCTCTTTAACCCTCATTCATCTTGTTTCACTTTGTTTTACCCTCATTCATCTTGCTTCACTCTCTTTAACCCTCATTCATCTTGTTTCAGTCTGTTTAACCCTCATTCATCTTGTTTCACTTTCGTTAACCCTCATTCATCTTGTTTCACTCTCTTTAACCCTCATTCATTTCGTTTCACTCTCTTTAACCCTCATTCATCTTCTTTCACTCTCTTTAACCCACATTTATCTTGTTTCACTCTCTTTAACCCTCCTCCATCTTGTTTCACTCTCTTTAACCCTCATTCATCTTGTTTCATTCTCTTTAACGCCCCTTCATCTTGTTTCATTCTCTTTCACCCTCCTTCATCTATTTCACTCTGTTTCACTCTCCCTCATCTTGTTTCACTCTCTTTCACCCTCCTTCATCTTGTTTCACCCTCTTTAACCCTCATTCATCTTGCTTCACTCTCTTTAACCCTCATTCATCTAGTTTCACTCTGTTTGACCCTCATTCATCTTGTTTCACTCTCTTTAACCCTCATTCATTTTGTTTCACTCTCTTTAACCGTCATTCATCTTGTTTCACTCTCTTTAACCCTCCTTCATCTTGTTTCACTCTCTTTCACTCTCCCTCATCTTGTTTCACTCTCTTTCACCCTCCTTCATCTTGTTTCACCCTCTTTAACCCTCATTCATCTTGCTTCACTCTCTTTAACCCTCATTCATCTAGTTTCACTCTGTTTGACCCTCATTCATCTTGTTTCACTCTCTTTAACCCTCCTTCATCTTGTTGCACTCTCTTTAACCCTCATTCATTTCGTTTCACTCTCTTTAACCCTCATTCATCTTCTTTCACTCTCTTTAACCCACATTTATCTTGTTTCACTCTCTTTAACGCCCCTTCATCTTGTTTCACTCTCTTTAAACTTCCTTCATCTTGTTTCTCTCTCTTTAACGCCCCTTCATCTTGTTTCAATCTCTTTCACCCTTCTTCATCTCGTTTCACTCTGTTTCACTCTCCCTCATCTTGTTTCACTCTCTTTCACCCTCCTTCATCTTGTTTCACCCTCTTTAACCCTCATTCATCTTGTTTCACTCTGTTTAACCCTCATTCATCTTGCTTCACTCTCTTTAACCCTCATTCATCTTGTTTCAGTCTGTTTAACCCTCATTCATCTTGTTTCACTTTCGTTAACCCTCATTCATCTCGTTTCACTCCCTTTAACCCTCATTCATCTTGATTCACTCTCTTTAACCCTCCTTCATCATGTTTCACTCTCTTTAACCCTCCTTCATCTTGTTGCACTCTCTTTAACCCTCATTCATCTCGTTTCACTCCCTTTAACCCTCATTCATCTTGTTTCAGTCTGTTTAACCCTCATTCATCTTGTTTCACTTTCGTTAACCCTCCTTCATCTTGTTTCATTCTCTTTCACCCTCCTTCATCTCATTTCACTCTGTTTCACTCTCCCTCATCTTGTTTCACTCACTTTAACCCTCCTTCACCTCGTTTCACCCTCTTTAACCCTCATTCATCTTGGTTCACTCTCATTAACACTCCTTCGTCTTGCTTCACTCTCTTTTACCCTCATTCATCTTGTTTCACTCCCTTTAACCCTCATTCATCTTGTTTCACTCTCTTTAACCCCCATTCATTATGTTTCACTCTCTTTAACCCTCATTCATCTTGTTTCACTCTCTTTAACCCTCATTCATCTTGTTTCACTCTCTTTCACCCTCATTCATCTTGTCTCACTCTCTTTAACCCTCATTCATCTTGTTTCATTCTCTTTAACCCACCTTCGTCTTGTTTCACTCTTCTTAACCTTCATGCATCTTGTTTCACTGTCTTTCACCCACCTTCATCTTGTTTCACCCTCTTTAACCCTCATTCATCTTGTTTCACTCTGTTTTACCCTCATTCATCTTGCTTCACTCTCTTTAACCCTCATTCATCTTGTTTCAGTCTGTTTAACCCTCATTCATCTTGTTTCACTTTCGTTAACCCTCATTCATCTTGTTTCACTCCCTTTAACCCTCCTTCATCTTGTTTCACTCTCTTTAACCCTCATTCATCTCGTTTCACTCCCTTTAACCCTCATTCATCTTGTTTCACTCTCTTTAACCCTCCTTCATCATGTTTCACTCTCTTTAACCCTCCTTCATCTTGTTGCACTCTCTTTAACCCTCATTCATTTCGTTTCACTCTCTTTAACCCTCATTCATCTTCTTTCACTCTCTTTAACCCACATTTATCTTGTTTCACTCTCTTTAACCCTCCTCCATCTTGTTTCACTCTCTTTAAACTTCCTTCATCTTGTTTCTCTCTCTTTAACGCCCCTTCATCTTGTTTCAATCTCTTTCACCCTTCTTCATCTCGTTTCACTCTGTTTCACTCTCCCTCATCTTGTTTCACTCTCTTTCACCCTCCTTCATCTTGTTTCACCCTCTTTAACCCTCATTCATCTTGTTTCACTCTGTTTAACCCTCATTCATCTTGCTTCACTCTCTTTAACCCTCATTCATCTTGTTTCAGTCTGTTTAACCCTCATTCATCTTGTTTCACTTTCGTTAACCCTCATTCATCTCGTTTCACTCCCTTTAACCCTCATTCATCTTGATTCACTCTCTTTAACCCTCCTTCATCATGTTTCACTCTCTTTAACCCTCCTTCATCTTGTTGCACTCTCTTTAACCCTCATTCATCTCGTTTCACTCCCTTTAACCCTCATTCATCTTGTTTCAGTCTGTTTAACCCTCATTCATCTTGTTTCACTTTCGTTAACCCTCCTTCATCTTGTTTCATTCTCTTTCACCCTCCTTCATCTCATTTCACTCTGTTTCACTCTCCCTCATCTTGTTTCACTCACTTTAACCCTCCTTCACCTCGTTTCACCCTCTTTAACCCTCATTCATCTTGGTTCACTCTCATTAACACTCCTTCGTCTTGCTTCACTCTCTTTTACCCTCATTCATCTTGTTTCACTCCCTTTAACCCTCATTCATCTTGTTTCACTCTCTTTAACCCCCATTCATTATGTTTCACTCTCTTTAACCCTCATTCATCTTGTTTCACTCTCTTTAACCCTCATTCATCTTGTTTCACTCTCTTTCACCCTCATTCATCTTGTCTCACTCTCTTTAACCCTCATTCATCTTGTTTCACTCTCTTTAACCCACCTTCGTCTTGTTTCACTCTTCTTAACCTTCATGCATCTTGTTTCACTGTCTTTCACCCACCTTCATCTTGTTTCACCCTCTTTAACCCTCATTCATCTTGTTTCACTCTGTTTTACCCTCATTCATCTTGCTTCACTCTCTTTAACCCTCATTCATCTTGTTTCAGTCTGTTTAACCCTCATTCATCTTGTTTCACTTTCGTTAACCCTCATTCATCTTGTTTCACTCCCTTTAACCCTCCTTCATCTTGTTTCACTCTCTTTAACCCTCATTCATCTCGTTTCACTCCCTTTAACCCTCATTCATCTTGTTTCACTCTCTTTAACCCTCCTTCATCATGTTTCACTCTCTTTAACCCTCCTTCATCTTGTTGCACTCTCTTTAACCCTCATTCATTTCGTTTCACTCTCTTTAACCCTCATTCATCTTCTTTCACTCTCTTTAACCCACATTTATCTTGTTTCACTCTCTTTAACCCTCCTCCATCTTGTTTCACTCTCTTTAACCCTCATTCATCTTGTTTCACTCTCTTTGACGCCCCTTCATCTTGTTTCATTCTCTTTCACCCTCCTTCATCTCATTTCACTCTGTTTCACTCTCCCTCATCTTGTTTCACTCACTTTAACCCTCCTTCACCTCGTTTCACCCTCTTTAACCCTCATTCATCTTGTTTCACTCTGTTTAACCCTCATTCATCTTGCTTCACTCTCTTTAACCCTCATTCATCTAGTTTCACTCTGTTTGACCCTCATTCATCTTGTTTCACTCTCTTTAACCCTCATTCATCTTGTTTCACTCTCTTTAACCGTCATTCATCTTGTTTCACTCTCTTTAACCCTCATTCATCTCGTTTCACTCCCTTTAACCCTCATTCATCTTGTTTCACTCTCTTTAACCCTCCTTCATCATGTTTCACTCTCTTTAACCCTCATTCATCTTGTTTCACTCTGTTTAACCCTCATTCATCTTGCTTCACTCTCTTTAACCCTCATTCATCTTGTTTCAGTCTGTTTAACCCTCATTCATCTTGTTTCACTTTCGTTAACCCTCCTTCATCTTGTTTCACTCTCTTTAACCCTCATTCATCTCGTTTCACTCCCTTTAACCCTCATTCATCTTGTTTCACTCTCTTTAACCCCCATTCATTATGTTTCACTCTCTTTAACCCTCATTCATCTTGTTTCACTCTCTTTAACCCTCATTCATCTTGTTTCACTCTCTTTCACCCTCATTCATCTTGTCTCACTCTCTTTAACCCTCATTCATCTTGTTTCACTCTCTTTAACCCACCTTCGTCTTGTTTCACTCTTCTTAACCTTCATGCATCTTGTTTCACTCTCTTTAACCCTCATTCATCTTGTTTCACTCTGTTTAACCCTCATTCATCTTGCTTCACTCTCTTTAACCCTCATTCATCTTGTTTCAGTCTGTTTAACCCTCATTCATCTTGTTTCACTTTCGTTAACCCTCCTTCATCTTGTTTCACTCTCTTTAACCCTCATTCATCTCGTTTCACTCCCTTTAACCCTCATTCATCTTGTTTCACTCTCTTGAACCCCCATTCATTATGTTTCACTCTCTTTAACCCTCATTCATCTTGTTTCACTCCCTTTAACCCTCATTCATCTTGTTTCACTCCCTTTAACCCTCATTCATCTTGTTTCACTCTCTTTAACCCTCTTTCATCATGTTTCACTCTCTTTAACCCTCCTTCATCTTGTTGCACTCTCTTTAACGCCCCTTCATCTTGTTTCAATCTCTTTCACCCTTCTTCATCTCGTTTCACTCTGTTTAACTCTCCTTCATCTTGTTTCACTCTCTTTCACCCTCCTTCATCTTGTTTCACCCTCTTTAACCCTCATTCATCTTGTTTCACTCTGTTTAACCCTCATTCATCTTGCTTCACTCTCTTTAACCCTCCTTCATCATGTTTCACTGTCTTTAACCCTCATTCATCTCGTTTCACTCCCTTTAACCCTCATTCATCTTGTTTCACTCTCTTTAACCCTCCTTCATCATGTTTCACTGTCTTTAACTCTCCTTCATCTTGTTTCACTCTCTTTAACCCTCCTTCATCTTGTTGCACTCTCTTTAACCCTCATTCACCCTGTTTCACTCTCTTTAACCCTCATTCATCTTGGTTCACTCTCATTAACACTCCTTCGTCTTGCTTCACTCTCTTTTACCCTCATTCATCTTGTTTCACTCCCTTTAACCCTCATTCATCTTGTTTCACTCTCTTTAACCCCCATTCATTATGTTTCACTCTCTTTAACCCTCATTCATCTTGTTTCACTCTCTTTAACCCTCATTCATCTTGTTTCACTCTCTTTCACCCTCATTCATCTTGTCTCACTCTCTTTAACCCTCATTCATCTTGTTTCACTCTCTTTAACCCACCTTCGTCTTGTTTCACTCTTCTTAACCTTCATGCATCTTGTTTCACTGTCTTTCACCCACCTTCATCTTGTTTCACCCTCTTTAACCCTCATTCATCTTGTTTCACTCTGTTTTACCCTCATTCATCTTGCTTCACTCTCTTTAACCCTCATTCATCTTGTTTCAGTCTGTTTAACCCTCATTCATCTTGTTTCACTTTCGTTAACCCTCATTCATCTTGTTTCACTCCCTTTAACCCTCCTTCATCTTGTTTCACTCTCTTTAACCCTCATTCATCTCGTTTCACTCCCTTTAACCCTCATTCATCTTGTTTCACTCTCTTTAACCCTCCTTCATCATGTTTCACTCTCTTTAACCCTCCTTCATCTTGTTGCACTCTCTTTAACCCTCATTCATTTCGTTTCACTCTCTTTAACCCTCATTCATCTTCTTTCACTCTCTTTAACCCACATTTATCTTGTTTCACTCTCTTTAACCCTCCTCCATCTTGTTTCACTCTCTTTAACCCTCATTCATCTTGTTTCACTCTCTTTAACGCCCCTTCATCTTGTTTCATTCTCTTTCACCCTCCTTCATCTCATTTCACTCTGTTTCACTCTCCCTCATCTTGTTTCACTCACTTTAACCCTCCTTCACCTCGTTTCACCCTCTTTAACCCTCATTCATCTTGTTTCACTCTGTTTAACCCTCATTCATCTTGCTTCACTCTCTTTAACCCTCATTCATCTAGTTTCACTCTGTTTGACCCTCATTCATCTTGTTTCACTCTCTTTAACCCTCATTCATTTTGTTTCACTCTCTTTAACCGTCATTCATCTTGTTTCACTCTCTTTAACCCTCCTTCATCTTGTTTCACTCTCTTTCACCCTCCTTCATCTTGTTTCACTCTCTTTAACGCCCCTTCATCTTGTTTCACTCTCTTTAAACCTCCTTCATCTTGTTTCTCTCTCTTTAACGCCCCTTCATCTTGTTTCAATCTCTTTCACCCTTCTTCATCTCGTTTCACTCTGTTTAACTCTCCTTCATCTTGTTTCACTCTCTTTCACCCTCCTTCATCTTGTTTCACCCTCTTTAACCCTCATTCATCTTGTTTCACTCTGTTTAACCCTCATTCATCTTGCTTCACTCTCTTTAACCCTCATTCATCTTGTTTCAGTCTGTTTAACCCTCATTCATCTTGTTTCACTTTCGTTAACCCTCCTTCATCTTGTTTCACTCTCTTTCACCCTCCTTCATCTTGTTTCACTCTCTTTAACCCTCATTCATCTCGCTTCACTCCCTTTAACCCTCATTCATCTTGTTTCACTCTCTTTAACCCTCTTTCATCATGTTTCACTGTCTTTAACCCTCATTCATCTCGTTTCACTCCCTTTAACCCTCATTCACCTTGTTTCACTCTCTTTAACCCTCCTTCATCATGTTTCACTGTCTTTAACTCTCCTTCATCTTGTTTCACTCTCTTTAACCCTCCTTCATCTTGTTGCACTCTCTTTAACGCCCCTTCATCTTGTTTCAATCTCTTTCACCCTTCTTCATCTCGTTTCACTCTGTTTAACTCTCCTTCATCTTGTTTCACTCTCTTTCACCCTCCTTCATCTTGTTTCACCCTCTTTAACTCTCATTCATCTTGTTTCACTCTGTTTAACCCTCATTCATCTTGCTTCACTCTCTTTAACCCTCCTTCATCATGTTTCACTGTCTTTAACCCTCATTCATCTCGTTTCACTCCCTTTAACCCTCATTCATCTTGTTTCACTCTCTTTAACCCTCCTTCATCATGTTTCACTGTCTTTAACTCTCCTTCATCTTGTTTCACTCTCTTTAACCCTCCTTCATCTTGTTGCACTCTCTTTAACCCTCATTCACCCTGTTTCACTCTCTTTAACCCTCATTCATCTTGGTTCACTCTCATTAACACTCCTTCGTCTTGCTTCACTCTCTTTTACCCTCATTCATCTTGTTTCACTCCCTTTAACCCTCATTCATCTTGTTTCACTCTCTTTAACCCCCATTCATTATGTTTCACTCTCTTTAACCCTCATTCATCTTGTTTCACTCTCTTTAACCCTCATTCATCTTGTTTCACTCTCTTTCACCCTCATTCATCTTGTCTCACTCTCTTTAACCCTCATTCATCTTGTTTCACTCTCTTTAACCCACCTTCGTCTTGTTTCACTCTTCTTAACCTTCATGCATCTTGTTTCACTGTCTTTCACCCTCCTTCATCTTGTTTCACCCTCTTTAACCCTCATTCATCTTGTTTCACTCTGTTTAACCCTCATTCATCTTGCTTCACTCTCTTTAACCCTCATTCATCTTGTTTCAGTCTGTTTAACCCTCATTCATCTTGTTTCACTTTCGTTAACCCTCATTCATCTTGTTTCACTCTCTTTAACCCTCCTTCATCTTGTTTCACTCTCTTTAACCCTCATTCATCTCGTTTCACTCCCTTTAACCCTCATTCATCTTGTTTCACTCTCTTTAACCCTCCTTCATCATGTTTCACTCTCTTTAACCCTCATTCATCTTGTTTCACTCTGTTTAACCCTCATTCATCTTGCTTCACTCTCTTTAACCCTCATTCATCTTGTTTCAGTCTGTTTAACCCTCATTCATCTTGTTTCACTTTCGTTAACCCTCCTTCATCTTGTTTCACTCTCTTTAACCCTCATTCATCTCGTTTCACTCCCTTTAACCCTCATTCATCTTGTTTCACTCTCTTTAACCCCCATTCATTATGTTTCACTCTCTTTAACCCTCATTCATCTTGTTTCACTCTCTTTAACCCTCATTCATCTTGTTTCACTCTCTTTCACCCTCATTCATCTTGTCTCACTCTCTTTAACCCTCATTCATCTTGTTTCACTCTCTTTAACCCACCTTCGTCTTGTTTCACTCTTCTTAACCTTCATGCATCTTGTTTCACTCTCTTTAACCCTCATTCATCTTGTTTCACTCTGTTTAACCCTCATTCATCTTGCTTCACTCTCTTTAACCCTCATTCATCTTGTTTCAGTCTGTTTAACCCTCATTCATCTTGTTTCACTTTCGTTAACCCTCCTTCATCTTGTTTCACTCTCTTTAACCCTCATTCATCTCGTTTCACTCCCTTTAACCCTCATTCATCTTGTTTCACTCTCTTGAACCCCCATTCATTATGTTTCACTCTCTTTAACCCTCATTCATCTTGTTTCACTCCCTTTAACCCTCATTCATCTTGTTTCACTCCCTTTAACCCTCATTCATCTTGTTTCACTCTCTTTAACCCTCTTTCATCATGTTTCACTGTCTTTAACCCTCATTCATCTCGTTTCACTCCCTTTAACCCTCATTCACCTTGTTTCACTCTCTTTAACCCTCCTTCATCATGTTTCACTGTCTTTAACTCTCCTTCATCTTGTTTCACTCTCTTTAACCCTCCTTCATCTTGTTGCACTCTCTTTAACGCCCCTTCATCTTGTTTCAATCTCTTTCACCCTTCTTCATCTCGTTTCACTCTGTTTAACTCTCCTTCATCTTGTTTCACTCTCTTTCACCCTCCTTCATCTTGTTTCACCCTCTTTAACCCTCATTCATCTTGTTTCACTCTGTTTAACCCTCATTCATCTTGCTTCACTCTCTTTAACCCTCCTTCATCATGTTTCACTGTCTTTAACCCTCATTCATCTCGTTTCACTCCCTTTAACCCTCATTCATCTTGTTTCACTCTCTTTAACCCTCCTTCATCATGTTTCACTGTCTTTAACTCTCCTTCATCTTGTTTCACTCTCTTTAACCCTCCTTCATCTTGTTGCACTCTCTTTAACCCTCATTCACCCTGTTTCACTCTCTTTAACCCTCATTCATCTTGGTTCACTCTCATTAACACTCCTTCGTCTTGCTTCACTCTCTTTTACCCTCATTCATCTTGTTTCACTCCCTTTAACCCTCATTCATCTTGTTTCACTCTCTTTAACCACCATTCATTATGTTTCACTCTCTTTAACCCTCATTCATCTTGTTTCACTCTCTTTAACCCTCATTCATCTTGTTTCACTCTCTTTCACCCTCATTCATCTTGTCTCACTCTCTTTAACCCTCATTCATCTTGTTTCACTCTCTTTAACCCACCTTCGTCTTGTTTCACTCTTCTTAACCTTCATGCATCTTGTTTCACTGTCTTTCACCCTCCTTCATCTTGTTTCACCCTCTTTAACCCTCATTCATCTTGTTTCACTCTGTTTAACCCTCATTCATCTTGCTTCACTCTCTTTAACCCTCATTCATCTTGTTTCAGTCTGTTTAACCCTCATTCATCTTGTTTCACTTTCATTAACCCTCATTCATCTTGTTTCACTCTCTTTAACCCTCCTTCATCTTGTTTCACTCTCTTTAACCCTCATTCATCTCGTTTCACTCCCTTTAACCCTCATTCATCTTGTTTCACTCTCTTTAACCCTCCTTCATCATGTTTCACTCTCTTTAACCCTCATTCATCTTGTTTCACTCTGTTTAACCCTCATTCATCTTGCTTCACTCTCTTTAACTCTCATTCATCTTGTTTCAGTCTGTTTAACCCTCATTCATCTTGTTTCACTTTCGTTAACCCTCCTTCATCTTGTTTCACTCTCTTTAACCCTCATTCATCTCGTTTCACTCCCTTTAACCCTCATTCATCTTGTTTCACTCTCTTTAACCCCCATTCATTATGTTTCACTCTCTTTAACCCTCATTCATCTTGTTTCACTCTCTTTAACCCTCATTCATCTTGTTTCACTCTCTTTCACCCTCATTCATCTTGTCTCACTCTCTTTAACCCTCATTCATCTTGTTTCACTCTCTTTAACCCACCTTCGTCTTGTTTCACTCTTCTTAACCTTCATGCATCTTGTTTCACTCTCTTTAACCCTCATTCATCTTGTTTCACTCTGTTTAACCCTCATTCATCTTGCTTCACTCTCTTTAACCCTCATTCATCTTGTTTCAGTCTGTTTAACCCTCATTCATCTTGTTTCACTTTCGTTAACCCTCCTTCATCTTGTTTCACTCTCTTTAACCCTCATTCATCTCGTTTCACTCCCTTTAACCCTCATTCATCTTGTTTCACTCTCTTGAACCCCCATTCATTATGTTTCACTCTCTTTAACCCTCATTCATCTTGTTTCACTCCCTTTAACCCTCATTCATCTTGTTTCACTCTCTTTAACCCCCATTCATTATGTTTCACTCTCTTTAACCCTCATTCATCTTGTTTCACTCTCTTTAACCCTCATTCATCCTGTTTCACTCTGTTTAACCCTCATTCATCTTGCTTCACTCTCTTTAACCCTCCTTCATCATGTTTCACTGTCTTTAACCCTCATTCATCTCGTTTCACTCCCTTTAACCCTCATTCATCTTGTTTCACTCTCTTTAACCCTCCTTCATCATGTTTCACTGTCTTTAACTCTCCTTCATCTTGTTTCACTCTCTTTAACCCTCCTTCATCTTGTTGCACTCTCTTTAACCCTCATTCACCCTGTTTGACTCTCTTTAACCCTCATTCATCTTGGTTCACTCTCATTAACACTCCTTTGTCTTGCTTCACTCTCTTTTACCCTCATTCATCTTGTTTCACTCCCTTTAACCCTCATTCATCTTGTTTCACTCTCTTTAACCCCCATTCATTATGTTTCACTCTCTTTAACCCTCATTCATCTTGTTTCACTCTCTTTAACCCTCATTCATCTTGTTTCACTCTCTTTCACCCTCATTCATCTTGTCTCACTCTCTTTAACCCACCTTCGTCTTGTTTCACTCTTCTTAACCTTCATGCATCTTGTTTCACTGTCTTTCACCCTCCTTCATCTTGATTCACCCTCTTTAACCCTCATTCATCTTGTTTCACTCTGTTTAACCCTCATTCATCTTGCTTCACTCTCTTTAACCCTCATTCATCTTGTTTCAGTCTGTTTAACCCTCATTCATCTTGTTTCACTTTCGTTAACCCTCATTCATCTTGTTTCACTCTCTTTAACCCTCCTTCATCTTGTTTCACTCTCTTTAACCCTCATTCATCTCGTTTCACTCCCTTTAACCCTCATTCATCTTGTTTCACTCTCTTTAACCCTCCTTCATCATGTTTCACTCTCTTTAACCCTCATTCATCTTGTTTCACTCTGTTTAACCCTCATTCATCTTGCTTCACTCTCTTTAACCCTCATTCATCTTGTTTCAGTCTGTTTAACCCTCATTCATCTTGTTTCACTTTCGTTAACCCTCCTTCATCTTGTTTCACTCTCTTTAAACCTCATTCATCTCGTTTCACTCCCTTTAACCCTCATTCATCTTGATTCACTCTCTTTAACCCTCCTTCATCATGTTTCACTCTCTTTAACCCTCCTTCATCTTGTTGCACTCTCTTTAACCCTCATTCATTTCGTTTCACTCTCTTTAACCCTCATTCATCTTGTTTCACTCTCTTTAACGCCCCTTCATCTTGTTTCATTCTCTTTCACCCTCCTTCATCTCATTTCACTCTGTTTCACTCTCCCTCATCTTGTTTCACTCACTTTAACCCTCCTTCACCTCGTTTCACCCTCTTTAACCCTCATTCATCTTGTTTCACTCTGTTTAACCCTCATTCATCTTGCTTCACTCTCTTTAACCCTTATTCATCTAGTTTCACTCTGTTTGACCCTCATTCATCTTGTTTCACTCTCTTTAACCCTCATTCATTTTGTTTCACTCTCTTTAACCGTCATTCATCTTGTTTCACTCTCTTTAACCCTCCTTCATCTTGTTTCACTCTCTTTCACCCTCCTTCATCTTTTTTCACTCTCTTTCACGCCCCTTCATCTTGTTTCACTCTCTTTAAACCTCCTTCATCTTGTTTCTCTCTCTTTAACGCCCCTTCATCTTGTTTCAATCTCTTTAACCCCCCTCAAACTCGTTGCACTCTCTTTAACACTCCTTCATCTCGTTTCACTCTCGTTCACCCTCATTCATCTTGTTTCACTCTCTTTAACCGTCATTCATCTCGTTTCACTCTCTTTAACCGTCATTCATCTTGTTTCACTCTCTTTAACCCTCCTTCATCTTGTTTCACTCTCTTTCACCCTCCTTCATCTTGTTTCACTCTCTTTAACGCCCCTTCATCTTGTTTCACTCTCTTTAAAGCTCCTTCATCTTGTTTCTCTCTCTTTAACGCCCCTTCATCTTGTTTCAATCTCTTTCACCCTTCTTCATCTCGTTTCACTCTGTTTAACTCTCCTTCATCTTGTTTCACTCTCTTTCACCCTCCTTCATCTTGTTTCACCCTCTTTAACCCTCATTCATCTTGGTTCACTCTGTTTAACCCTCATTCATCTTGCTTCACTCTCTTTAACCCTCATTCATCTTGTTTCAGTCTGTTTAACCCTCATTCATCTTGTTTCACTTTCGTTAACCCTCCTTCATCTTGTTTCACTCTCTTTCACCCTCCTTCATCTTGTTTCACTCTCTTTAACCCTCATTCATCTCGCTTCACTCCCTTTAACCCTCATTCATCTTGTTTCACTCTCTTTAACCCTCTTTCATCATGTTTCACTGTCTTTAACCCTCATTCATCTCGTTTCACTCCCTTTAACCCTCATTCATCTTGTTTCACTCTCTTTAACCCTCCTTCATCATGTTTCACTGTCTTTAACTCTCCTTCATCTTGTTTCACTCTCTTTAACCCTCCTTCATCTTGTTGCACTCTCTTTAACGCCCCTTCATCTTGTTTCAATCTCTTTCACCCTTCTTCATCTCGTTTCACTCTGTTTAACTCTCCTTCATCTTGTTTCACTCTCTTTCACCCTCCTTCATCTTGTTTCACCCTCTTTAACCCTCATTCATCTTGTTTCACTCTGTTTAACCCTCATTCATCTTGCTTCACTCTCTTTAACCCTCCTTCATCATGTTTCACTGTCTTTAACCCTCATTCATCTCGTTTCACTCCCTTTAACCCTCATTCATCTTGTTTCACTCTCCTTAACCCTCCTTCATCATGTTTCACTGTCTTTAACTCTCCTTCATCTTGTTTCACTCTCTTTAACCCTCCTTCATCTTGTTGCACTCTCTTTAACCCTCATTCACCCTGTTTCACTCTCTTTAACCCTCATTCATCTTGGTTCACTCTCATTAACACTCCTTCGTCTTGCTTCACTCTCTTTTACCCTCATTCATCTTGTTTCACTCCCTTTAACCCTCATTCATCTTGTTTCACTCTCTTTAACCCCCATTCATTATGTTTCACTCTCTTTAACCCTCATTCATCTTGTTTCACTCTCTTTAACCCTCATTCATCTTGTTTCACTCTCTTTCACCCTCATTCATCTTGTCTCACTCTCTTTAACCCTCATTCATCTTGTTTCACTCTCTTTAACCCACCTTCGTCTTGTTTCACTCTTCTTAACCTTCATGCATCTTGTTTCACTGTCTTTCACCCTCCTTCATCTTGTTTCACCCTCTTTGACCCTCATTCATCTTGTTTCACTCTGTTTAACCCTCATTCATCTTGCTTCACTCTCTTTAACCCTCATTCATCTTGTTTCAGTCTGTTTAACCCTCATTCATCTTGTTTCACTTTCGTTAACCCTCATTCATCTTGTTTCACTCTCTTTAACCCTCCTTCATCTTGTTTCACTCTCTTTAACCCTCATTCATCTCGTTTCACTCCCTTTAACCCTCATTCATCTTGTTTCACTCTCTTTAACGCCCCTTCATCTTGTTTCATTCTCTTTCACCCTCCTTCATCTCATTTCACTCTGTTTCACTCTCCCTCATCTTGTTTCACTCACTTTAACCCTCCTTCACCTCGTTTCACCCTCTTTAACCCTCATTCATCTTGTTTCACTCTGTTTAACCCTCATTCATCTTGCTTCACTCTCTTTAACCCTCATTCATCTAGTTTCACTCTGTTTGACCCTCATTCATCTTGTTTCACTCTCTTTAACGCCCCTTCATCTTGTTTCATTCTCTTTCACCCTCCTTCATCTCATTTCACTCTGTTTCACTCTCCCTCATCTTGTTTCACTCACTTTAACCCTCCTTCACCTCGTTTCACCCTCTTTAACCCTCATTCATCTTGTTTCACTCTGTTTAACCCTCATTCATCTTGCTTCACTCTCTTTAACCCTCATTCATCTAGTTTCACTCTGTTTGACCCTCATTCATCTTGTTTCACTCTCTTTAACCCTCATTCATTTTGTTTCACTCTCTTTAACCGTCATTCATCTTGTTTCACTCTCTTTAACCCTCCTTCATCTTGTTTCACTCTCTTTCACCCTCCTTCATCTTGTTTCACTCTCTTTAACGCCCCTTCATCTTGTTTCACTCTCTTTAAACCTCCTTCATCTTGTTTCTCTCTCTTTAACGCCCCTTCATCTTGTTTCAATCTCTTTCACCCTTCTTCATCTCGTTTCACTCTGTTTAACTCTCCTTCATCTTGTTTAACTCTCTTTCACCCTCCTTCATCTTGTTTCACCCTCTTTAACCCTCATTCATCTTGTTTCACTCTGTTTAACCCTCATTCATCTTGCTTCACTCTCTTTAACCCTCATTCATCTTGTTTCAGTCTGTTTAACCCTCATTCATCTTGTTTCACTTTCGTTAACCCTCCTTCATCTTGTTTCACTCTCTTTCACCCTCCTTCATCTTGTTTCACTCTCTTTAACCCTCATTCATCTCGTTTCACTCCCTTTAACCCTCATTCATCTTGTTTCACTCTCTTTAACCCTCCTTCATCATGTTTCACTGTCTTTAACCCTCATTCATCTCGTTTCACTCCCTTTAACCCTCATTCATCTTGTTTCACTCTCTTTAACCCTCCTTCATCATGTTTCACTGTCTTTAACTCTCCTTCATCTTGTTTCACTCTCTTTAACCCTCCTTCATCTTGTTGCACTCTCTTTAAACCTCATTCACCCTGTTTCACTCTCTTTAACCCTCATTCATCTTGGTTCACTCTCATTAACACTCCTTCATCTTGTTTCACTCTCTTTAACCGTCATTCATCTCGTTTCGCTCTCTTTAACCCTCCTTCATCATGTTTCACTGTCTTTAACTCTCCTTCATCTTGTTTCACTCTCCTTAACCCTCATTCATCTTGTTTCACTCTCTTTAACACTCATTCCTGTCGTTTCACTCTCTTAAACTCTCATTCATCTTGTTTCTCTCTGATTAACCCTCATTCA
The DNA here is from genome assembly GCF_047496885.1 of Scyliorhinus torazame. Taxonomy (NCBI): domain Eukaryota; kingdom Metazoa; phylum Chordata; class Chondrichthyes; order Carcharhiniformes; family Scyliorhinidae; genus Scyliorhinus; species Scyliorhinus torazame. The sequence continues at coordinate 153,476,447 of NC_092724.1, read as the reverse complement.
TCTTGATTCATTCTCTTTAAGCCTCCTTCATCTTGTTTCACTCTCTTTAACCCTCCTACATCTTGTTTCACTCTCTTTCACCCTCATTCATCTTCTTTCACTCTCTTTAACCCACATTTATCTTGTTTCACTCTCTTTAACCCTCCTCCATCTTGTTTCACTCTCTTTAACCCTCATTCATCTTGTTTCACTCTCTTTAACGCCCCTTCATCTTGTTTCATTCTCTTTCACCCTCCTTCATCTCATTTCACTCTGTTTCACTCTCCCTCATCTTGTTTCACTCACTTTAACCCTCCTTCACCTCGTTTCACCCTCTTTAACCCTCATTCATCTTGTTTCACTCTGTTTAACCCTCATTCATCTTGCTTCACTCTCTTTAACCCTCATTCATCTAGTTTCACTCTGTTTGACCCTCATTCATCTTGTTTCACTCTCTTTAACCCTCATTCATTTTGTTTCACTCTCTTTAACCGTCATTCATCTTGTTTCACTCTCTTTAACCCTCCTTCATCTTGTTTCACTCTCTTTCACCCTCCTTCATCTTGTTTCACTCTCTTTAACGCCCCTTCATCTTGTTTCACTCTCTTTAAACCTCCTTCATCTTGTTTCTCTCTCTTTAACGCCCCTTCATCTTGTTTCAATCTCTTTCACCCTTCTTCATCTCGTTTCACTCTGTTTAACTCTCCTTCATCTTGTTTCACTCTCTTTCACCCTCCTTCATCTTGTTTCACCCTCTTTAACCCTCATTCATCTTGTTTCACTCTGTTTAACCCTCATTCATCTTGCTTCACTCTCTTTAACCCTCATTCATCTTGTTTCAGTCTGTTTAACCCTCATTCATCTTGTTTCACTTTCGTTAACCCTCCTTCATCTTGTTTCACTCTCTTTCACCCTCCTTCATCTTGTTTCACTCTCTTTAACCCTCATTCATCTCGTTTCACTCCCTTTAACCCTCATTCATCTTGTTTCACTCTCTTTAACCCTCCTTCATCATGTTTCACTGTCTTTAACCCTCATTCATCTCGTTTCACTCCCTTTAACCCTCATTCATCTTGTTTCACTCTCTTTAACCCTCCTTCATCATGTTTCACTGTCTTTAACTCTCCTTCATCTTGTTTCACTCTCTTTAACCCTCCTTCATCTTGTTGCACTCTCTTTAAACCTCATTCACCCTGTTTCACTCTCTTTAACCCTCATTCATCTTGGTTCACTCTCATTAACACTCCTTCATCTTGTTTCACTCTCTTTAACCGTCATTCATCTCGTTTCACTCTCTTTAACCCTCCTTCATCATGTTTCACTGTCTTTAACTCTCCTTCATCTTGTTTCACTCTCTTTAACCCTCATTCATCTTCTTTCACTCTCCTTAACCCTCATTCATCTTGTTTCACTCTCTTTAACACTCATTCCTGTCGTTTCACTCTCTTAAACTCTCATTCATCTTGTTTCTCTCTGATTAACCCTCATTCATTTTGATTCATTCTCTTTAAGCCTCCTTCATCTTGTTTCACTCTCTTTCACCCTCCTTCATCTTGTTTCACTCTCTTTAACGCCCCTTCATCTTGTTTCACTCTCTTTAAACCTCCTTCATCTTGTTTCTCTCTCTTTAACGCCCCTTCATCTTGTTTCAATCTCTTTCACCCTTCTTCATCTCGTTTCACTCTGTTTAACTCTCCTTCATCTTGTTTCACTCTCTTTCACCCTCCTTCATCTTGTTTCACCCTCTTTAACCCTCATTCATCTTGTTTCACTCTGTTTAACCCTCATTCATCTTGCTTCACTCTCTTTAACCCTCATTCATCTTGTTTCAGTCTGTTTAACCCTCATTCATCTTGTTTCACTTTCGTTAACCCTCCTTCATCTTGTTTCACTCTCTTTCACCCTCCTTCATCTTGTTTCACTCTCTTTAACCCTCATTCATCTCGTTTCACTCCCTTTAACCCTCATTCATCTTGTTTCACTCTCTTTAACCCTCCTTCATCATGTTTCGCTGTCTTTAACCCTCATTCATCTCGTTTCACTCCCTTTAACCCTCATTCATCTTGTTTCACTCTCTTTAACCCTCCTTCATCATGTTTCACTGTCTTTAACTCTCCTTCATCTTGTTTCACTCTCTTTAACCCTCCTTCATCTTGTTGCACTCTCTTTAAACCTCATTCACCCTGTTTCACTCTCTTTAACCCTCATTCATCTTGGTTCACTCTCATTAACACTCCTTCATCTTGTTTCACTCTCTTTAACCGTCATTCATCTCGTTTCACTCTCTTTAACCCTCCTTCATCATGTTTCACTGTCTTTAACTCTCCTTCATCTTGTTTCACTCTCTTTAACCCTCATTCATCTTCTTTCACTCTCCTTAACCCTCATTCATCTTGTTTCACTCTCTTTAACACTCATTCCTGTCGTTTCACTCTCTTAAACTCTCATTCATCTTGTTTCTCTCTGATTAACCCTCATTCATTTTGATTCATTCTCTTTAAGCCTCCTTCATCTTGTTTCACTCTCTTTAACCCTCCTACATCTTGTTTCACTCTCTTTCACCCTCATTCATCTTCTTTCACTCTCTTTAACCCACATTTATCTTGTTTCACTCTCTTTAACCCTCCTCCATCTTGTTTCACTCTCTTTAACCCTCATTCATCTTGTTTCACTCTCTTTAACGCCCCTTCATCTTGTTTCATTCTCTTTCACCATCCTTCATCTCATTTCACTCTGTTTCACTCTCCCTCATCTTGTTTCACTCACTTTAACCCTCCTTCACCTCGTTTCACCCTCTTTAACCCTCATTCATCTTGTTTCACTCTGTTTAACCCTCATTCATCTTGCTTCACTCTCTTTAACCCTCATTCATCTAGTTTCACTCTGTTTGACCCTCATTCATCTTGTTTCACTCTCTTTAACCCTCATTCATTTTGTTTCACTCTCTTTAACCGTCATTCATCTTGTTTCACTCTCTTTAACCCTCCTTCATCTTGTTTCACTCTCTTTCACCCTCCTTCATCTTGTTTCACTCTCTTTAACGCCCCTTTATCTTGTTTCACTCTCTTTAAACCTCCTTCATCTTGTTTCTCTCTCTTTAACGCCCCTTCATCTTGTTTCAATCTCTTTCACCCTTCTTCATCTCGTTTCACTCTGTTTAACTCTCCTTCATCTTGTTTCACTCTCTTTCACCCTCCTTCATCTTGTTTCACCCTCTTTAACCCTCATTCATCTTGTTTCACTCTGTTTAACCCTCATTCATCTTGCTTCACTCTCTTTAACCCTCATTCATCTTGTTTCAGTCTGTTTAACCCTCATTCATCTTGTTTCACTTTCGTTAACCCTCATTCATCTTGTTTCACTCTCTTTAACCCTCCTTCATCATGTTTCACTGTCTTTAACTCTCCTTCATCTTGTTTCACTCTCTTTAACCCTCCTTCATCTTGTTGCACTCTCTTTAACCCTCATTCACCCTGTTTCACTCTCTTTAACCCTCATTCATCTTGGTTCACTCTCATTAACACTCCTTCGTCTTGCTTCACTCTCTTTTACCCTCATTCATCTTGTTTCACTCCCTTTAACCCTCATTCATCTTGTTTCACTCTCTTTAACCCCCATTCATCTTGTTTCAGTCTGTTTAACCCTCATTCATCTTGTTTCACTTTCGTTAACCCTCCTTCATCTTGTTTCACTCTCTTTCACCCTCCTTCATCTTGTTTCACTCTCTTTAACCCTCATTCATCTCGTTTCACTCCCTTTAACCCTCATTCATCTTGTTTCACTCTCTTTAACCCTCCTTCATCATGTTTCACTGTCTTTAACCCTCATTCATCTCGTTTCACTCCCTTTAACCCTCATTCATCTTGTTTCACTCTGTTTAACCCTCATTCATCTTGCTTCACTCTCTTTAACCCTCATTCATCTTGTTTCAGTCTGTTTAACCCTCATTCATCTTGTTTCACTTTCGTTAACCCTCCTTCATCTTGTTTCACTCTCTTTCACCCTCCTTCATCTTGTTTCACTCTCTTTAACCCTCATTCATCTCGTTTCACTCCCTTTAACCCTCATTCATCTTGTTTCACTCTCTTTAACCCTCCTTCATCATGTTTCACTGTCTTTAACCCTCATTCATCTCGTTTCACTCCCTTTAACCCTCATTCATCTTGTTTCACTCTCTTTAACCCTCCTTCATCATGTTTCACTGTCTTTAACTCTCCTTCATCTTGTTTCACTCTCTTTAACCCTCCTTCATCTTGTTGCACTCTCTTTAAACCTCATTCACCCTGTTTCACTCTCTTTAACCCTCATTCATCTTGGTTCACTCTCATTAACACTCCTTCATCTTGTTTCACTCTCTTTAACCGTCATTCATCTCGTTTCACTCTCTTTAACCCTCCTTCATCATGTTTCACTGTCTTTAACTCTCCTTCATCTTGTTTCACTCTCTTTAACCCTCATTCATCTTCTTTCACTCTCCTTAACCCTCATTCATCTTGTTTCACTCTCTTTAACACTCATTCCTGTCGTTTCACTCTCTTAAACTCTCATTCATCTTGTTTCTCTCTGATTAACCCTCATTCATTTTGATTCATTCTCTTTAAGCCTCCTTCATCTTGTTTCACTCTCTTTCACCCTCCTTCATCTTGTTTCACTCTCTTTAACGCCCCTTCATCTTGTTTCACTCTCTTTAAACCTCCTTCATCTTGTTTCTCTCTCTTTAACGCCCCTTCATCTTGTTTCAATCTCTTTCACCCTTCTTCATCTCGTTTCACTCTGTTTAACTCTCCTTCATCTTGTTTCACTCTCTTTCACCCTCCTTCATCTTGTTTCACCCTCTTTAACCCTCATTCATCTTGTTTCACTCTGTTTAACCCTCATTCATCTTGCTTCACTCTCTTTAACCCTCATTCATCTTGTTTCAGTCTGTTTAACCCTCATTCATCTTGTTTCACTTTCGTTAACCCTCCTTCATCTTGTTTCACTCTCTTTCACCCTCCTTCATCTTGTTTCACTCTCTTTAACCCTCATTCATCTCGTTTCACTCCCTTTAACCCTCATTCATCTTGTTTCACTCTCTTTAACCCTCCTTCATCATGTTTCGCTGTCTTTAACCCTCATTCATCTCGTTTCACTCCCTTTAACCCTCATTCATCTTGTTTCACTCTCTTTAACCCTCCTTCATCATGTTTCACTGTCTTTAACTCTCCTTCATCTTGTTTCACTCTCTTTAACCCTCCTTCATCTTGTTGCACTCTCTTTAAACCTCATTCACCCTGTTTCACTCTCTTTAACCCTCATTCATCTTGGTTCACTCTCATTAACACTCCTTCATCTTGTTTCACTCTCTTTAACCGTCATTCATCTCGTTTCACTCTCTTTAACCCTCCTTCATCATGTTTCACTGTCTTTAACTCTCCTTCATCTTGTTTCACTCTCTTTAACCCTCATTCATCTTCTTTCACTCTCCTTAACCCTCATTCATCTTGTTTCACTCTCTTTAACACTCATTCCTGTCGTTTCACTCTCTTAAACTCTCATTCATCTTGTTTCTCTCTGATTAACCCTCATTCATTTTGATTCATTCTCTTTAAGCCTCCTTCATCTTGTTTCACTCTCTTTAACCCTCCTACATCTTGTTTCACTCTCTTTCACCCTCATTCATCTTCTTTCACTCTCTTTAACCCACATTTATCTTGTTTCACTCTCTTTAACCCTCCTCCATCTTGTTTCACTCTCTTTAACCCTCATTCATCTTGTTTCACTCTCTTTAACGCCCCTTCATCTTGTTTCATTCTCTTTCACCATCCTTCATCTCATTTCACTCTGTTTCACTCTCCCTCATCTTGTTTCACTCACTTTAACCCTCCTTCACCTCGTTTCACCCTCTTTAACCCTCATTCATCTTGTTTCACTCTGTTTAACCCTCATTCATCTTGCTTCACTCTCTTTAACCCTCATTCATCTAGTTTCACTCTGTTTGACCCTCATTCATCTTGTTTCACTCTCTTTAACCCTCATTCATTTTGTTTCACTCTCTTTAACCGTCATTCATCTTGTTTCACTCTCTTTAACCCTCCTTCATCTTGTTTCACTCTCTTTCACCCTCCTTCATCTTGTTTCACTCTCTTTAACGCCCCTTTATCTTGTTTCACTCTCTTTAAACCTCCTTCATCTTGTTTCTCTCTCTTTAACGCCCCTTCATCTTGTTTCAATCTCTTTCACCCTTCTTCATCTCGTTTCACTCTGTTTAACTCTCCTTCATCTTGTTTCACTCTCTTTCACCCTCCTTCATCTTGTTTCACCCTCTTTAACCCTCATTCATCTTGTTTCACTCTGTTTAACCCTCATTCATCTTGCTTCACTCTCTTTAACCCTCATTCATCTTGTTTCAGTCTGTTTAACCCTCATTCATCTTGTTTCACTTTCGTTAACCCTCATTCATCTTGTTTCACTCTCTTTAACCCTCCTTCATCATGTTTCACTGTCTTTAACTCTCCTTCATCTTGTTTCACTCTCTTTAACCCTCCTTCATCTTGTTGCACTCTCTTTAACCCTCATTCACCCTGTTTCACTCTCTTTAACCCTCATTCATCTTGGTTCACTCTCATTAACACTCCTTCGTCTTGCTTCACTCTCTTTTACCCTCATTCATCTTGTTTCACTCCCTTTAACCCTCATTCATCTTGTTTCACTCTCTTTAACCCCCATTCATTATGTTTCACTCTCTTTAACCCTCATTCATCTTGTTTCACTCTCTTTAACCCTCATTCATTTTGTTTCACTCTCTTTAACCGTCATTCATCTTGTTTCACTCTCTTTAACCCTCCTTCATCTTGTTTCACTCTCTTTCACCCTCCTTCATCTTGTTTCACTCTCTTTAACGCCCCTTCATCTTGTTTCACTCTCTTTAAACCTCCTTCATCTTGTTTCTCTCTCTTTAACGCCCCTTCATCTTGTTTCAATCTCTTTCACCCTTCTTCATCTCGTTTCACTCTGTTTAACTCTCCTTCATCTTGTTTCACTCTCTTTCACCCTCCTTCATCTTGTTTCACCCTCTTTAACCCTCATTCATCTTGTTTCACTCTGTTTAACCCTCATTCATCTTGCTTCACTCTCTTTAACCCTCATTCATCTTGTTTCAGTCTGTTTAACCCTCATTCATCTTGTTTCACTTTCGTTAACCCTCCTTCATCTTGTTTCACTCTCTTTCACCCTCCTTCATCTTGTTTCACTCTCTTTAACCCTCATTCATCTCGTTTCACTCCCTTTAACCCTCATTCATCTTGTTTCACTCTCTTTAACCCTCCTTCATCATGTTTCACTGTCTTTAACCCTCATTCATCTCGTTTCACTCCCTTTAACCCTCATTCATCTTGTTTCACTCTCTTTAACCCTCCTTCATCATGTTTCACTGTCTTTAACTCTCCTTCATCTTGTTTCACTCTCTTTAACCCTCCTTCATCTTGTTGCACTCTCTTTAAACCTCATTCACCCTGTTTCACTCTCTTTAACCCTCATTCATCTTGGTTCACTCTCATTAACACTCCTTCATCTTGTTTCACTCTCTTTAACCGTCATTCATCTCGTTTCACTCTCTTTAACCCTCCTTCATCATGTTTCACTGTCTTTAACTCTCCTTCATCTTGTTTCACTCTCTTTAACCCTCATTCATCTTCTTTCACTCTCCTTAACCCTCATTCATCTTGTTTCACTCTCTTTAACACTCATTCCTGTCGTTTCACTCTCTTAAACTCTCATTCATCTTGTTTCTCTCTGATTAACCCTCATTCATTTTGATTCATTCTCTTTAAGCCTCCTTCATCTTGTTTCACTCTCTTTCACCCTCCTTCATCTTGTTTCACTCTCTTTAACGCCCCTTCATCTTGTTTCACTCTCTTTAAACCTCCTTCATCTTGTTTCTCTCTCTTTAACGCCCCTTCATCTTGTTTCAATCTCTTTCACCCTTCTTCATCTCGTTTCACTCTGTTTAACTCTCCTTCATCTTGTTTCACTCTCTTTCACCCTCCTTCATCTTGTTTCACCCTCTTTAACCCTCATTCATCTTGTTTCACTCTGTTTAACCCTCATTCATCTTGCTTCACTCTCTTTAACCCTCATTCATCTTGTTTCAGTCTGTTTAACCCTCATTCATCTTGTTTCACTTTCGTTAACCCTCCTTCATCTTGTTTCACTCTCTTTCACCCTCCTTCATCTTGTTTCACTCTCTTTAACCCTCATTCATCTCGTTTCACTCCCTTTAACCCTCATTCATCTTGTTTCACTCTCTTTAACCCTCCTTCATCATGTTTCGCTGTCTTTAACCCTCATTCATCTCGTTTCACTCCCTTTAACCCTCATTCATCTTGTTTCACTCTCTTTAACCCTCCTTCATCATGTTTCACTGTCTTTAACTCTCCTTCATCTTGTTTCACTCTCTTTAACCCTCCTTCATCTTGTTGCACTCTCTTTAAACCTCATTCACCCTGTTTCACTCTCTTTAACCCTCATTCATCTTGGTTCACTCTCATTAACACTCCTTCATCTTGTTTCACTCTCTTTAACCGTCATTCATCTCGTTTCACTCTCTTTAACCCTCCTTCATCATGTTTCACTGTCTTTAACTCTCCTTCATCTTGTTTCACTCTCTTTAACCCTCATTCATCTTCTTTCACTCTCCTTAACCCTCATTCATCTTGTTTCACTCTCTTTAACACTCATTCCTGTCGTTTCACTCTCTTAAACTCTCATTCATCTTGTTTCTCTCTGATTAACCCTCATTCATTTTGATTCATTCTCTTTAAGCCTCCTTCATCTTGTTTCACTCTCTTTAACCCTCCTACATCTTGTTTCACTCTCTTTCACCCTCATTCATCTTCTTTCACTCTCTTTAACCCACATTTATCTTGTTTCACTCTCTTTAACCCTCCTCCATCTTGTTTCACTCTCTTTAACCCTCATTCATCTTGTTTCACTCTCTTTAACGCCCCTTCATCTTGTTTCATTCTCTTTCACCATCCTTCATCTCATTTCACTCTGTTTCACTCTCCCTCATCTTGTTTCACTCACTTTAACCCTCCTTCACCTCGTTTCACCCTCTTTAACCCTCATTCATCTTGTTTCACTCTGTTTAACCCTCATTCATCTTGCTTCACTCTCTTTAACCCTCATTCATCTAGTTTCACTCTGTTTGACCCTCATTCATCTTGTTTCACTCTCTTTAACCCTCATTCATTTTGTTTCACTCTCTTTAACCGTCATTCATCTTGTTTCACTCTCTTTAACCCTCCTTCATCTTGTTTCACTCTCTTTCACCCTCCTTCATCTTGTTTCACTCTCTTTAACGCCCCTTTATCTTGTTTCACTCTCTTTAAACCTCCTTCATCTTGTTTCTCTCTCTTTAACGCCCCTTCATCTTGTTTCAATCTCTTTCACCCTTCTTCATCTCGTTTCACTCTGTTTAACTCTCCTTCATCTTGTTTCACTCTCTTTCACCCTCCTTCATCTTGTTTCACCCTCTTTAACCCTCATTCATCTTGTTTCACTCTGTTTAACCCTCATTCATCTTGCTTCACTCTCTTTAACCCTCATTCATCTTGTTTCAGTCTGTTTAACCCTCATTCATCTTGTTTCACTTTCGTTAACCCTCATTCATCTTGTTTCACTCTCTTTAACCCTCCTTCATCATGTTTCACTGTCTTTAACTCTCCTTCATCTTGTTTCACTCTCTTTAACCCTCCTTCATCTTGTTGCACTCTCTTTAACCCTCATTCACCCTGTTTCACTCTCTTTAACCCTCATTCATCTTGGTTCACTCTCATTAACACTCCTTCGTCTTGCTTCACTCTCTTTTACCCTCATTCATCTTGTTTCACTCCCTTTAACCCTCATTCATCTTGTTTCACTCTCTTTAACCCCCATTCATTATGTTTCACTCTCTTTAACCCTCATTCATCTTGTTTCACTCTCTTTAACCCTCATTCATCTTGTTTCACTCTCTTTCACCCTCATTCATCTTGTCTCACTCTCTTTAACCCTCATTCATCTTGTTTCACTCTCTTTAACCCACCTTCGTCTTGTTTCACTCTTCTTAACCTTCATGCATCTTGTTTCACTGTCTTTCACCCTCCTTCATCTTGTTGCACTCTCTTTAACCCTCATTCATTTCGTTTCACTCTCTTTAACCCTCATTCATCTTGTTTCACTCTCTTTAACGCCCCTTCATCTTGTTTCATTCTCTTTCACCCTCCTTCATCTCATTTCACTCTGTTTCACTCTCCCTCATCTTGTTTCACTCACTTTAACCCTCCTTCACCTCGTTTCACCCTCTTTAACCCTCATTCATCTTGTTTCACTCTGTTTAACCCTCATTCATCTTGCTTCACTCTCTTTAACCCTCATTCATCTAGTTTCACTCTGTTTGACCCTCATTCATCTTGTTTCACTCTCTTTAACCCTCATTCATTTTGTTTCACTCTCTTTAACCGTCATTCATCTTGTTTCACTCTCTTTAACCCTCCTTCATCTTGTTTCACTCTCTTTCACCCTCCTTCATCTTGTTTCACTCTCTTTAACGCCCCTTCATCTTGTTTCACTCTCTTTAAACCTCCTTCATCTTGTTTCTCTCTCTTTAACGCCCCTTCATCTTGTTTCAATCTCTTTCACCCTTCTTCATCTCGTTTCACTCTGTTTAACTCTCCTTCATCTTGTTTCACTCTCTTTCACCCTCCTTCATCTTGTTTCACCCTCTTTAACCCTCATTCATCTTGTTTCACTCTGTTTAACCCTCATTCATCTTGCTTCACTCTCTTTAACCCTCATTCATCTTGTTTCAGTCTGTTTAACCCTCATTCATCTTGTTTCACTTTCGTTAACCCTCCTTCATCTTGTTTCACTCTCTTTCACCCTCCTTCATCTTGTTTCACTCTCTTTAACCCTCATTCATCTCGTTTCACTCCCTTTAACCCTCATTCATCTTGTTTCACTCTCTTTAACCCTCCTTCATCATATTTCACTGTCTTTAACCCTCATTCATCTCGTTTCACTCCCTTTAACCCTCATTCATCTTGTTTCACTCTCTTTAACCCTCCTTCATCATGTTTCACTGTCTTTAACTCTCCTTCATCTTGTTTCATTCTCTTTAACCCTCCTTCATCTTGTTGCACTCTCTTTAAACCTCATTCACCCTGTTTCACTCTCTTTAACCCTCATTCATCTTGGTTCACTCTCATTAACACTCCTTCGTCTTGCTTCACTCTCTTTTACCCTCATTCATCTTGTTTCACTCCCTTTAACCCTCATTCATCTTGTTTCACTCCCTTTAACCCTCATTCATCTTGTTTCACTCTCTTTAACCCTCCTTCATCATGTTTCACTGTCTTTAACTCTCCTTCATCTTGTTTCACTCTCTTTAACCCTCCTTCATCTTGTTGCACTCTCTTTAACCCTCATTCACCCTGTTTCACTCTCTTTAACCCTCATTCATCTTGGTTCACTCTCATTAACACTCCTTCGTCTTGCTTCACTCTCTTTTACCCTCATTCATCTTGTTTCACTCCCTTTAACCCTCATTCATCTTGTTTCACTCTCTTTAACCCCCATGCATTATGTTTCACTCTCTTTAACCCTCATTCATCTTGTTTCACTCTCTTTAACCCTCATTCATCTTGTTTCACTCTCTTTCACCCTCATTCATCTTGTCTCACTCTCTTTAACCCTCATTCATCTTGTTTCACTCTCTTTAACCCACCTTCGTCTTGTTTCACTCTTCTTAACCTTCATGCATCTTGTTTCACTGTCTTTCACCCTCCTTCATCTTGTTTCACCCTCTTTAACCCTCATTCATCTTGTTTCACTCTGTTTAACCCTCATTCATCTTGCTTCACTCTCTTTAACCCTCATTCATCTTGTTTCAGTCTGTTTAACCCTCATTCATCTTGTTTCACTTTCGTTAACCCTCATTCATCTTGTTTCACTCTCTTTAACCCTCCTTCATCTTGTTTCACTCTCTTTAACCCTCATTCATCTCGTTTCACTCCCTTTAACCCTCATTCATCTTGTTTCACTCTCTTTAACCCTCCTTCATCATGTTTCACTCTCTTTAACCCTCCTTCATCTTGTTGCACTCTCTTTAACCCTCATTCATTTCGTTTCACTCTCTTTAACCCTCATTCATCTTGTTTCACTCTCTTTAACGCCCCTTCATCTTGTTTCATTCTCTTTCACCCTCCTTCATCTCATTTCACTCTGTTTCACTCTCCCTCATCTTGTTTCACTCACTTTAACCCTCCTTCATCTTGTTTCACTCTCTTTAACCCTCATTCATCTCGTTTCACTCCCTTTAACCCTCATTCATCTTGTTTCACTCTCTTTAACCCTCCTTCATCATGTTTCACTGTCTTTAACCCTCATTCATCTCGTTTCACTCCCTTTAACCCTCATTCATCTTGTTTCACTCTCTTTAACCCTCCTTCATCATGTTTCACTGTCTTTAACTCTCCTTCATCTTGTTTCACTCTCTTTAACCCTCCTTCATCTTGTTGCACTCTCTTTAACCCTCATTCACCCTGTTTCACTCTCTTTAACCCTCATTCATCTTGGTTCACTCTCATTAACACTCCTTCGTCTTGCTTCACTCTCTTTTACCCTCATTCATCTTGTTTCACTCCCTTTAACCCTCATTCATCTTGTTTCACTCTCTTTAACCCCCATTCATTATGTTTCACTCTCTTTAACCCTCATTCATCTTGTTTCACTCTCTTTAACCCTCATTCATCTTGTTTCACTCTCTTTCACCCTCAGTCATCTTGTCTCACTCTCTTTAACCCTCATTCATCTTGTTTCACTCTCTTTAACCCACCTTCGTCTTGTTTCACTCTTCTTAACCTTCATGCATCTTGTTTCACTGTCTTTCACCCTCCTTCATCTTGTTTCACCCTCTTTAACCCTCATTCATCTTGTTTCACTCTGTTTAACCCTCATTCATCTTGCTTCACTCTCTTTAACCCTCATTCATCTTGTTTCAGTCTGTTTAACCCTCATTCATCTTGTTTCACTTTCGTTAACCCTCATTCATCTTGTTTCACTCTCTTTAACCCTCCTTCATCTTGTTTCACTCTCTTTAACCCTCATTCATCTCGTTTCACTCCCTTTAACCCTCATTCATCTTGTTTCACTCTCTTTAACCCTCCTTCATCATGTTTCACTCTCTTTAACCCTCCTTCATCTTGTTGCACTCTCTTTAACCCTCATTCATTTCGTTTCACTCTCTTTAACCCTCATTCATCTTGTTTCACTCTCTTTAACGCCCCTTCATCTTGTTTCATTCTCTTTCACCCTCCTTCATCTCATTTCACTCTGTTTCACTCTCCCTCATCTTGTTTCACTCACTTTAACCCTCCTTCACCTCGTTTCACCCTCTTTAACCCTCATTCATCTTGTTTCACTCTGTTTAACCCTCATTCATCTTGCTTCACTCTCTTTAAGCCTCATTCATCTAGTTTCACTCTGTTTGACCCTCATTCATCTTGTTTCACTCTCTTTAACCCTCATTCATTTTGTTTCACTCTCTTTAACCGTCATTCATCTTGTTTCACTCTCTTTAACCCTCCTTCATCTTGTTTCACTCTCTTTCACCCTCCTTCATCTTGTTTCACTCTCTTTAACGCCCCTTCATCTTGTTTCACTCTCTTTAAACCTCCTTCATCTTGTTTCTCTCTCTTTAACGCCCCTTCATCTTGTTTCAATCTCTTTCACCCTTCTTCATCTCGTTTCACTCTGTTTAACTCTCCTTCATCTTGTTTCACTCTCTTTCACCCTCCTTCATCTTGTTTCACCCTCTTTAACCCTCATTCATCTTGTTTCACTCTGTTTAACCCTCATTCATCTTGCTTCACTCTCTTTAACCCTCATTCATCTTGTTTCAGTCTGTTTAACCCTCATTCATCTTGTTTCACTTTCGTTAACCCTCCTTCATCTTGTTTCACTCTCTTTCACCCTCCTTCATCTTGTTTCACTCTCTTTAACCCTCATTCATCTCGTTTCACTCCCTTTAACCCTCATTCATCTTGTTTCACTCTCTTTAACCCTCCTTCATCATATTTCACTGTCTTTAACCCTCATTCATCTCGTTTCACTCCCTTTAACCCTCATTCATCTTGTTTCACTCTCTTTAACCCTCCTTCATCATGTTTCACTGTCTTTAACTCTCCGTCATCTTGTTTCACTCTCTTTAACCCTCCTTCATCTTGTTGCACTCTCTTTAAACCTCATTCACCCTGTTTCACTCTCTTTAACCCTCATTCATCTTGGTTCACTCTCATTAACACTCCTTCGTCTTGCTTCACTCTCTTTTACCCTCATTCATCTTGTTTCACTCCCTTTAACCCTCATTCATCTTGTTTCACTCCCTTTAACCCTCATTCATCTTGTTTCAGTCTCTTTAACCCTCCTTCATCATGTTTCACTGTCTTTAACTCTCCTTCATTTTGTTTCACTCTCTTTAACCCTCCTTCATCTTGTTGCACTCTCTTTAACCCTCATTCACCCTGTTTCACTCTCTTTAACCCTCATTCATCTTGGTTCACTCTCATTAACACTCCTTCATCTTGCTTCACTCTCTTTTACCCTCATTCATCTTGTTTCACTCCCTTTAACCCTCATTCATCTTGTTTCACTCTCTTTAACCCCCATTCATTATGTTTCACTCTCTTTAACCCTCATTCATCTTGTTTCACTCTCTTTAACCCTCATTCAGCTTGTTTCACTCTCTTTCACCCTCATTCATCTTGTCTCACTCTCTTTAACCCTCATTCATCTTGTTTCACTCTCTTTAACCCACCTTCGTCTTGTTTCACTCTTCTTAACCTTCATGCATCTTGTTTCACTGTCTTTCACCCTCCTTCATCTTGTTTCACCCTCTTTAACCCTCATTCATCTTGTTTCACTCTGTTTAACCCTCATTCATCTTGCTTCACTCTCTTTAACCCTCATTCATCTTGTTTCAGTCTGTTTAACCCTCATTCATCTTGTTTCACTTTCTTTAACCCTCATTCATCTTGTTTCACTCTCTTTAACCCTCCTTCATCTTGTTTCACTCTCTTTAACCCTCATTCATCTCGTTTCACTCCCTTTAACCCTCATTCATCTTGTTTCACTCTCTTTAACCCTCCTTCATCATGTTTCACTCTCTTTAACCCTCCTTCATCTTGTTGCACTCTCTTTAACCCTCATTCATTTCGTTTCACTCTCTTTAACCCTCATTCATCTTCTTTCACTCTCTTTAACGCCCCTTCATCTTGTTTCATTCTCTTTCACCCTCCTTCATCTCATTTCACTCTGTTTCACTCTCCCTCATCTTGTTTCACTCACTTTAACCCTCCTTCACCTCGTTTCACCCTCTTTAACCCTCATTCATCTTGTTTCACTCTGTTTAACCCTCATTCATCTTGCTTCACTCTCTTTAACCCTCATTCATCTAGTTTCACTCTGTTTGACCCTCATTCATCTTGTTTCACTCTCTTTAACCCTCATTCATTTTGTTTCACTCTCTTTAACCGTCATTCATCTTGTTTCACTCTCTTTAACCCTCCTTCATCTTGTTTCACTCTCTTTCACCCTCCTTCATCTGGTTTCACTCTCTTTAACGCCCCTTCATCTTGTTTCACTCTCTTTAAACCTCCTTCATCTTGTTTCTCTCTCTTTAACGCCCCTTCATCTTGTTTCAATCTCTTTCACCCTTCTTCATCTCGTTTCACTCTGTTTAACTCTCCTTCATCTTGTTTCACTCTCTTTCACCCTCCTTCATCTTGTTTCACCCTCTTTAACCCTCATTCATCTTGTTTCACTCTGTTTAACCCTCATTCATCTTGCTTCACTCTCTTTAACCCTCATTCATCTTGTTTCAGTCTGTTTAACCCTCATTCATCTTGTTTCACTTTCGTTAACCCTCCTTCATCTTGTTTCACTCTCTTTCACCCTCCTTCATCTTGTTTCACTCTCTTTAACCCTCATTCATCTCGTTTCACTCCCTTTAACCCTCATTCATCTTGTTTCACTCTCTTTAACCCTCCTTCATCATATTTCACTGTCTTTAACCCTCATTCATCTCGTTTCACTCCCTTTAACCCTCATTCATCTTGTTTCACTCTCTTTAACCCTCCTTCATCATGTTTCACTGTCTTTAACTCTCCTTCATCTTGTTTCACTCTCTTTAACCCTCCTTCATCTTGTTGCACTCTCTTTAAACCTCATTCACCCTGTTTCACTCTCTTTAACCCACCTTCGTCTTGTTTCACTCTTCTTAACCTTCATGCATCTTGTTTCACTGTCTTTCACCCTCCTTCATCTTGTTTCACCCTCTTTAACCCTCATTCATCTTGTTTCACTCTGTTTAACCCTCATTCATCTTGCTTCACTCTCTTTAACCCTCATTCATCTTGTTTCAGTCTGTTTAACCCTCATTCATCTTGTTTCACTTTCGTTAACCCTCATTCATCTTGTTTCACTCTCTTTAACCCTCCTTCATCTTGTTTCACTCTCTTTAACCCTCATTCATCTCGTTTCACTCCCTTTAACCCTCATTCATCTTGTTTCACTCTCTTTAACCCTCCTTCATCATGTTTCACTCTCTTTAACCCTCCTTCATCTTGTTGCACTCTCTTTAACCCTCATTCATTTCGTTTCACTCTCTTTAACCCTCATTCATCTTGTTTCACTCTCTTTAACGCCCCTTCATCTTGTTTCATTCTCTTTCACCCTCCTTCATCTCATTTCACTCTGTTTCACTCTCCCTCATCTTGTTTCACTCACTTTAACCCTCCTTCACCTCGTTTCACCCTCTTTAACCCTCATTCATCTTGTTTCACTCTGTTTAACCCTCATTCATCTTGCTTCACTCTCTTTAACCCTCATTCATCTAGTTTCACTCTGTTTGACCCTCATTCATCTTGTTTCACTCTCTTTAACCCTCATTCATTTTGTTTCACTCTCTTTAACCGTCATTCATCTTGTTTCACTCTCTTTAACCCTCCTTCATCTTGTTTCACTCTCTTTCACCCTCCTTCATCTTGTTTCACTCTCTTTAACGCCCCTTCATCTTGTTTCACTCTCTTTAAACCTCCTTCATCTTGTTTCTCTCTCTTTAACGCCCCTTCATCTTGTTTCAATCTCTTTCACCCTTCTTCATCTCGTTTCACTCTGTTTAACTCTCCTTCATCTTGTTTCACTCTCTTTCACCCTCCTTCATCTTGTTTCACCCTCTTTAACCCTCATTCATCTTGTTTCACTCTGTTTAACCCTCATTCATCTTGCTTCACTCTCTTTAACCCTCATTCATCTTGTTTCAGTCTGTTTAACCCTCATTCATCTTGTTTCACTTTCGTTAACCCTCCTTCATCTTGTTTCACTCTCTTTCACCCTCCTTCATCTTGTTTCACTCTCTTTAACCCTCATTCATCTCGTTTCACTCCCTTTAACCCTCATTCATCTTGTTTCACTCTCTTTAACCCTCCTTCATCATATTTCACTGTCTTTAACCCTCATTCATCTCGTTTCACTCCCTTTAACCCTCATTCATCTTGTTTCACTCTCTTTAACCCTCCTTCATCATGTTTCACTGTCTTTAACTCTCCTTCATCTTGTTTCACTCTCTTTAACCCTCCTTCATCTTGTTGCACTCTCTTTAAACCTCATTCACCCTGTTTCACTCTCTTTAACCCACCTTCGTCTTGTTTCACTCTTCTTAACCTTCATGCATCTTGTTTCACTGTCTTTCACCCTCCTTCATCTTGTTTCACCCTCTTTAACCCTCATTCATCTTGTTTCACTCTGTTTAACCCTCATTCATCTTGCTTCACTCTCTTTAACCCTCATTCATCTTGTTTCAGTCTGTTTAACCCTCATTCATCTTGTTTCACTTTCGTTAACCCTCATTCATCTTGTTTCACTCTCTTTAACCCTCCTTCATCTTGTTTCACTCTCTTTAACCCTCATTCATCTCGTTTCACTCCCTTTAACCCTCATTCATCTTGTTTCACTCTCTTTAACCCTCCTTCATCATGTTTCACTCTCTTTAACCCTCCTTCATCTTGTTGCACTCTCTTTAACCCTCATTCATTTCGTTTCACTCTCTTTAACCCTCATTCATCTTGTTTCACTCTCTTTAACGCCCCTTCATCTTGTTTCATTCTCTTTCACCCTCCTTCATCTCATTTCACTCTGTTTCACTCTCCCTCATCTTGTTTCACTCACTTTAACCCTCCTTCACCTCGTTTCACCCTCTTTAACCCTCATTCATCTTGTTTCACTCTGTTTAACCCTCATTCATCTTGCTTCACTCTCTTTAACCCTCATTCATCTAGTTTCACTCTGTTTGACCCTCATTCATCTTGTTTCACTCTCTTTAACCCTCATTCATTTTGTTTCACTCTCTTTAACCGTCATTCATCTTGTTTCACTCTCTTTAACCCTCCTTCATCTTGTTTCACTCTCTTTCACCCTCCTTCATCTTGTTTCACTCTCTTTAACGCCCCTTCATCTTGTTTCACTCTCTTTAAACCTCCTTCATCTTGTTTCTCTCTCTTTAACGCCCCTTCATCTTGTTTCAATCTCTTTCACCCTTCTTCATCTCGTTTCACTCTGTTTAACTCTCCTTCATCTTGTTTCACTCTCTTTCACCCTCCTTCATCTTGTTTCACCCTCTTTAACCCTCATTCATCTTGTTTCACTCTGTTTAACCCTCATTCATCTTGCTTCACTCTCTTTAACCCTCATTCATCTTGTTTCAGTCTGTTTAACCCTCATTCATCTTGTTTCACTTTCGTTCACCCTCCTTCATCTTGTTTCACTATCTTTCACCCTCCTTCATCTTGTTTCACTCTCTTTAACCCTCATTCATCTCGTTTCACTCCCTTTAACCCTCATTCATCTTGTTTCACTCTCTTTAACCCTCCTTCATCATATTTCACTGTCTTTAACCCTCATTCATCTCGTTTCACTCCCTTTAACCCTCATTCATCTTGTTTCACTCTCTTTAACCCTCCTTCATCATGTTTCACTGTCTTTAACTCTCCGTCATCTTGTTTCACTCTCTTTAACCCTCCTTCATCTTGTTGCACTCTCTTTAAACCTCATTCACCCTGTTTCACTCTCTTTAACCCTCATTCATCTTGGTTCACTCTCATTAACACTCCTTCGTCTTGCTTCACTCTCTTTTACCCTCATTCATCTTGTTTCACTCCCTTTAACCCTCATTCATCTTGTTTCACTCCCTTTAACCCTCATTCATCTTGTTTCACTCTCTTTAACCCTCCTTCATCATGTTTCACTGTCTTTAACTCTCCTTCATCTTGTTTCACTCTCTTTAACCCTCCTTCATCTTGTTGCACTCTCTTTAACCCTCATTCACCCTGTTTCACTCTCTTTAACCCTCATTCATCTTGGTTCACTCTCATTAACACTCCTTCGTCTTGCTTCACTCTCTTTTACCCTCATTCATCTTGTTTCACTCCCTTTAACCCTCATTCATCTTGTTTCACTCTCTTTAACCCCCATTCATTATGTTTCACTCTCTTTAACCCTCATTCATCTTGTTTCACTCTCTTTAACCCTCATTCATCTTGTTTCACTCTCTTTCACCCTCATTCATCTTGTCTCACTCTCTTTAACCCTCATTCATCTTGTTTCACTCTCTTTAACCCACCTTCGTCTTGTTTCACTCTTCTTAACCTTCATGCATCTTGTTTCACTGTCTTTCACCCTCCTTCATCTTGTTTCACCCTCTTTAACCCTCATTCATCTTGTTTCACTCTGTTTAACCCTCATTCATCTTGCTTCACTCTCTTTAACCCTCATTCATCTTGTTTCAGTCTGTTTAACCCTCATTCATCTTGTTTCACTTTCTTTAACCCTCATTCATCTTGTTTCACTCTCTTTAACCCTCCTTCATCTTGTTTCACTCTCTTTAACCCTCATTCATCTCGTTTCACTCCCTTTAACCCTCATTCATCTTGTTTCACTCTCTTTAACCCTCCTTCATCATGTTTCACTCTCTTTAACCCTCCTTCATCTTGTTGCACTCTCTTTAACCCTCATTCATTTCGTTTCACTCTCTTTAACCCTCATTCATCTTGTTTCACTCTCTTTAACGCCCCTTCATCTTGTTTCATTCTCTTTCACCCTCCTTCATCTCATTTCACTCTGTTTCACTCTCCCTCATCTTGTTTCACTCACTTTAACCCTCCTTCACCTCGTTTCACCCTCTTTAACCCTCATTCATCTTGTTTCACTCTGTTTAACCCTCATTCATCTTGCTTCACTCTCTTTAACCCTCATTCATCTAGTTTCACTCTGTTTGACCCTCATTCATCTTGTTTCACTCTCTTTAACCCTCATTCATTTTGTTTCACTCTCTTTAACCGTCATTCATCTTGTTTCACTCTCTTTAACCCTCCTTCATCTTGTTTCACTCTCTTTCACCCTCCTTCATCTTGTTTCACTCTCTTTAACGCCCCTTCATCTTGTTTCACTCTCTCTAAACCTCCTTCATCTTGTTTCTCTCTCTTTAACGCCCCTTCATCTTGTTTCAATCTCTTTCACCCTTCTTCATCTCGTTTCACTCTGTTTAACTCTCCTTCATCTTGTTTCACTCTCTTTCACCCTCCTTCATCTTGTTTCAACCTCTTTAACCCTCATTCATCTTGTTTCACTCTGTTTAACCCTCATTCATCTTGTTTCACTTTCGTTAACCCTCCTTCATCTTGTTTCACTCTCTTTCACCCTCCTTCATCTTGTTTCACTCTCTTTAACCCTCATTCATCTCGTTTCACTCCCTTTAACCCTCATTCATCTTGTTTCACTCTCTTTAACCCTCCTTCATCATGTTTCACTGTCTTTAACCCTCATTCATCTCGTTTCACTCCCTTTAACCCTCATTCACCTTGTTTCACTCTCTTTAACCCTCCTTCATCATGTTTCACTGTCTTTAACTCTCCTTCATCTTGTTTCACTCTCTTTAACCCTCCTTCATCTTGTTGCACTCTCTTTAAACCTCATTCACCCTGTTTCACTCTCTTTAACCCTCATTCATCTTGGTTCACTCTCATTAACACTCCTTCGTCTTGCTTCACTCTCTTTTACCCTCATTCATCTTGTTTCACTCCCTTTAACCCTCATTCATCTTGTTTCACTCTCTTTAACCCCCATTCATTATGTTTCACTCTCTTTAACCCTCATTCATCTTGTTTCACTCACTTTAACCCTCATTCATCTTGTTTCACTCTCTTTCACCCTCATTCATCTTGTCTCACTCTCTTTAACCCTCATTCATCTTGTTTCACTCTCTTTAACCCACCTTCGTCTTGTTTCACTCTTCTTAACCTTCATGCATCTTGTTTCACTGTCTTTCACCCACCTTCATCTTGTTTCACCCTCTTTAACCCTCATTCATCTTGTTTCACTCTGTTTTACCCTCATTCATCTTGCTTCACTCTCTTTAACCCTCATTCATCTTGTTTCAGTCTGTTTAACCCTCATTCATCTTGTTTCACTTTCGTTAACCCTCATTCATCTTGTTTCACTCTCTTTAACCCTCCTTCATCTTGTTTCACTCTCTTTAACCCTCATTCATCTCGTTTCACTCCCTTTAACCCTCATTCATCTTGTTTCACTCTCTTTAACCCTCCTTCATCATGTTTCACTCTCTTTAACCCTCCTTCATCTTGTTGCACTCTCTTTAACCCTCATTCATTTCGTTTCACTCTCTTTAACCCTCATTCATCTTCTTTCACTCTCTTTAACCCACATTTATCTTGTTTCACTCTCTTTAACCCTCCTCCATCTTGTTTCACTCTCTTTAACCCTCATTCATCTTGTTTCACTCTCTTTAACGCCCCTTCATCTTGTTTCATTCTCTTTCACCCTCCTTCATCTCATTTCACTCTGTTTCACTCTCCCTCATCTTGTTTCACTCTCTTTCACCCTCCTTCATCTTGTTTCACCCTCTTTAACCCTCATTCATCTTGCTTCACTCTCTTTAACCCTCATTCATCATGTTTCACTCTCTTTAACCCTCCTTCATCTTGTTGCACTCTCTTTAACCCTCATTCATTTCGTTTCACTCTCTTTAACCCTCATTCATCTTGTTTCACTCTCTTTAACGCCCCTTCATCTTGTTTCATTCTCTTTCACCCTCCTTCATCTCATTTCACTCTGTTTCACTCTCCCTCATCTTGTTTCACTCACTTTAACCCTCCTTCACCTCGTTTCACCCTCTTTAACCCTCATTCATCTTGTTTCACTCTGTTTAACCCTCATTCATCTTGCTTCACTCTCTTTAACCCTCATTCATCTAGTTTCACTCTGTTTGACCCTCATTCATCTTGTTTCACTCTCTTTAACCCTCATTCATTTTGTTTCACTCTCTTTAACCGTCATTCATCTTGTTTCACTCTCTTTAACCCTCCTTCATCTTGTTTCACTCTCTTTCACCCTCCTTCATCTTGTTTCACTCTCTTTAACGCCCCTTCATCTTGTTTCACTCTCTTTAAACCTCCTTCATCTTGTTTCTCTCTCTTTAACGCCCCTTCATCTTGTTTCAATCTCTTTCACCCTTCTTCATCTCGTTTCACTCTGTTTAACTCTCCTTCATCTTGTTTCACTCTCTTTCACCCTCCTTCATCTTGTTTCACCCTCTTTAACCCTCATTCATCTTGTTTCACTCTGTTTAACCCTCATTCATCTTGCTTCACTCTCTTTAACCCTCATTCATCTTGTTTCAGTCTGTTTAACCCTCATTCATCTTGTTTCACTTTCGTTAACCCTCCTTCATCTTGTTTCACTCTCTTTCACCCTCCTTCATCTTGTTTCACTCTCTTTAACCCTCATTCATCTCGTTTCACTCCCCTTAACCCTCATTCATCTTGTTTCACTCTCTTTAACCCTCCTTCATCATGTTTCACTGTCTTTAACCCTCATTCATCTCGTTTCACTCCCTTTAACCCTCATTCATCTTGTTTCACTCTCTTTAACCCTCCTTCATCATGTTTCACTGTCTTTAACTCTCCTTCATCTTGTTTCACTCTCTTTAACCCTCCTTCATCTTGTTGCACTCTCTTTAACCCTCATTCACCCTGTTTCACTCTCTTTAACCCTCATTCATCTTGGTTCACTCTCATTAACACTCCTTTGTCTTGCTTCACTCTCTTTTACCCTCATTCATCTTGTTTCACTCCCTTTAACCCTCATTCATCTTGTTTCACTCTCTTTAACCCTCATTCATCTTGTTTCACTCTGTTTTACCCTCATTCATCTTGCTTCACTCTCTTTAACCCTCATTCATCTTGTTTCAGTCTGTTTAACCCTCATTCATCTTGTTTCACTTTCGTTAACCCTCATTCATCTTGTTACACTCTCTTTAACCCTCCTTCATCTTGTTTCACTCTCTTTAACCCTCATTCATCTCGTTTCACTCCCTTTAACCCTCATTCATCTTGTTTCACTCTCTTTAACCCTCCTTCATCATGTTTCACTCTCTTTAACCCTCCTTCATCTTGTTGCACTCTCTTTAACCCTCATTCATTTCGTTTCACTCTCTTTAACCCTCATTCATCTTCTTTCACTCTCTTTAACCCACATTTATCTTGTTTCACTCTCTTTAACCCTCCTCCATCTTGTTTCACTCTCTTTAACCCTCATTCATCTTGTTTCACTCTCTTTAACGCCCCTTCATCTTGTTTCATTCTCTTTCACCCTCCTTCATCTCATTTCACTCTGTTTCACTCTCCCTCATCTTGTTTCACTCTCTTTCACCCTCCTTCATCTTGTTTCACCCTCTTTAACCCTCATTCATCTTGCTTCACTCTCTTTAACCCTCATTCATCATGTTTCACTCTCTTTAACCCTCCTTCATCTTGTTGCACTCTCTTTAACCCTCATTCATTTCGTTTCACTCTCTTTAACCCTCATTCATCTTGTTTCACTCTCTTTAACGCCCCTTCATCTTGTTTCATTCTCTTTCACCCTCCTTCATCTCATTTCACTCTGTTTCACTCTCCCTCATCTTGTTTCACTCACTTTAACCCTCCTTCACCTCGTTTCACCCTCTTTAACCCTCATTCATCTTGTTTCACTCTGTTTAACCCTCATTCATCTTGCTTCACTCTCTTTAACCCTCATTCATCTAGTTTCACTCTGTTTGACCCTCATTCATCTTGTTTCACTCTCTTTAACCCTCATTCATTTTGTTTCACTCTCTTTAACCGTCATTCATCTTGTTTCACTCTCTTTAACCCTCCTTCATCTTGTTTCACTCTCTTTCACCCTCCTTCATCTTGTTTCACTCTCTTTAACGCCCCTTCATCTTGTTTCACTCTCTTTAAACCTCCTTCATCTTGTTTCTCTCTCTTTAACGCCCCTTCATCTTGTTTCAATCTCTTTCACCCTTCTTCATCTCGTTTCACTCTGTTTAACTCTCCTTCATCTTGTTTCACTCTCTTTCACCCTCCTTCATCTTGTTTCACCCTCTTTAACCCTCATTCATCTTGTTTCACTCTGTTTAACCCTCATTCATCTTGCTTCACTCTCTTTAACCCTCATTCATCTTGTTTCAGTCTGTTTAACCCTCATTCATCTTGTTTCACTTTCGTTAACCCTCCTTCATCTTGTTTCACTCTCTTTCACCCTCCTTCATCTTGTTTCACTCTCTTTAACCCTCATTCATCTCGTTTCACTCCCCTTAACCCTCATTCATCTTGTTTCACTCTCTTTAACCCTCCTTCATCATGTTTCACTGTCTTTAACCCTCATTCATCTCGTTTCACTCCCTTTAACCCTCATTCATCTTGTTTCACTCTCTTTAACCCTCCTTCATCATGTTTCACTGTCTTTAACTCTCCTTCATCTTGTTTCACTCTCTTTAACCCTCCTTCATCTTGTTGCACTCTCTTTAACCCTCATTCACCCTGTTTCACTCTCTTTAACCCTCATTCATCTTGGTTCACTCTCATTAACACTCCTTTGTCTTGCTTCACTCTCTTTTACCCTCATTCATCTTGTTTCACTCTCTTTAACCCTCATTCATCTCGTTTCACTCCCCTTAACCCTCATTCATCTTGTTTCACTCTCTTTAACCCTCCTTCATCATGTTTCACTGTCTTTAACCCTCATTCATCTCGTTTCACTCCCTTTAACCCTCATTCATCTTGTTTCAATCTCTTTCACCCTTCTTCATCTCGTTTCACTCTGTTTAACTCTCCTTCATCTTGTTTCACTCTCTTTCACCCTCCTTCATCTTGTTTCACCCTCTTTAACCCTCATTCATCTTGTTTCACTCTGTTTAACCCTCATTCATCTTGCTTCACTCTCTTTAACCCTCATTCATCTTGTTTCAGTCTGTTTAACCCTCATTCATCTTGTTTCACTTTCGTTAACCCTCCTTCATCTTGTTTCACTCTCTTTCACCCTCCTTCATCTTGTTTCACTCTCTTTAACCCTCATTCATCTCGTTTCACTCCCCTTAACCCTCATTCATCTTGTTTCACTCTCTTTAACCCTCCTTCATCATGTTTCACTGTCTTTAACCCTCATTCATCTCGTTTCACTCCCTTTAACCCTCATTCATCTTGTTTCACTCGCTTTAACCCCCATTCATTATGTTTCACTCTCTTTAACCCTCATTCATCTTGTTTCACTCTCTTTAACCCTCATTCATCTTGTTTCACTCTCTTTCACCCTCATTCATCTTGTCTCACTCTCTTTAACCCTCATTCATCTTGTTTCACTCTCTTTAACCCACCTTCGTCTTGTTTCACTCTTCTTAACCTTCATGCATCTTGTTTCACTGTCTTTCACCCTCCTTCATCTTGTTTCACCCTCTTTAACCCTCATTCATCTTGTTTCACTCTGTTTAACCCTCATTGATCTTGCTTCACTCTCTTTAACCCTCATTCATCTTGTTTCAGTCTGTTTAACCCTCATTCATCTTGTTTCACTTTCGTTAACCCTCATTCATCTTGTTTCACTCTCTTTAACCCTCCTTCATCTTGTTTCACTCTCTTTAACCCTCATTCATCTCGTTTCACTCCCTTTAACCCTCATTCATCTTGTTTCACTCTCTTTAACCCTCCTTCATCATGTTTCACTCTCTTTAACCCTCCTTCATCTTGTTGCACTCTCTTTAACCCTCATTCATTTCGTTTCACTCTCTTTAACCCTCATTCATCTTGTTTCACTCTCTTTAACGCCCCTTCATCTTGTTTCATTCTCTTTCACCCTCCTTCATCTCATTTCACTCTGTTTCACTCTCCCTCATCTTGTTTCACTCACTTTAACCCTCCTTCACCTCGTTTCACCCTCTTTAACCCTCATTCATCTTGTTTCACTCTGTTTAACCCTCATTCATCTTGCTTCACTCTCTTTAACCCTCATTCATCTAGTTTCACTCTGTTTGACCCTCATTCATCTTGTTTCACTCTCTTTAACCCTCATTCATTTTGTTTCACTCTCTTTAACCGTCATTCATCTTGTTTCACTCTCTTTAACCCTCCTTCATCTTGTTTCACTCTCTTTCACCCTCCTTCATCTTGTTTCACTCTCTTTAACGCCCCTTCATCTTGTTTCACTCTCTTTAAACCTCCTTCATCTTGTTTCTCTCTCTTTAACGCCCCTTCATCTTGTTTCAATCTCTTTCACCCTTCTTCATCTCGTTTCACTCTGTTTAACTCTCCTTCATCTTGTTTCACTCTCTTTCACCCTCCTTCATCTTGTTTCACCCTCTTTAACCCTCATTCATCTTGTTTCACTCTGTTTAACCCTCATTCATCTTGCTTCACTCTCTTTAACCCTCATTCATCTTGTTTCAGTCTGTTTAACCCTCATTCATCTTGTTTCACTTTCGTTAACCCTCCTTCATCTTGTTTCACTCTCTTTCACCCTCCTTCATCTTGTTTCACTCTCTTTAACCCTCATTCATCTCGTTTCACTCCCTTTAACCCTCATTCATCTTGTTTCACTCTCTTTAACCCTCCTTCATCATGTTTCACTGTCTTTAACCCTCATTCATCTCGTTTCACTCCCTTTAACCCTCATTCATCTTGTTTCACTCTCTTTAACCCTCCTTCATCATGTTTCACTGTCTTTAACTCTCCTTCATCTTGTTTCACTCTCTTTAACCCTCCTTCATCTTGTTTCAGTCTGTTTAACCCTCATTCATCTTGTTTCACTTTCGTTAACCCTCATTCATCTTGTTTCACTCTCTTTAACCCTCATTCATCTTGCTTCACTCTCTTTAACCCTCATTCATCTTGTTTCAGTCTGTTTAACCCTCATTCATCTTGTTTCACTTTCGTTAACCCTCCTTCATCTTGTTTCACTCTCTTTCACCCTCCTTCATCTTGTTTCACTCTCTTTAACCCTCATTCATCTCGTTTCACTCCCTTTAACCCTCATTCATCTTGTTTCACTCTCTTTAACCCTCCTTCATCATGTTTCACTGTCTTTAACCCTCATTCATCTCGTTTCACTCCCTTTAACCCTCATTCATCTTGTTTCACTCTCTTTAACCCTCCTTCATCATGTTTCACTGTCTTTAACTCTCCTTCATCTTGTTTCACTCTCTTTAACCCTCCTTCATCTTGTTGCACTCTCTTTAAACCTCATTCACCCTGTTTCACTCTCTTTAACCCTCATTCATCTTGGTTCACTCTCATTAACACTCCTTCGTCTTGCTTCACTCTCTTTTACCCTCATTCATCTTGTTTCACTCCCTTTAACCCTCATTCATCTTGTTTCACTCTCTTTAACCCCCATTCATTATGTTTCACTCTCTTTAACCCTCATTCATCTTGTTTCACTCTCATTAACCCTCATTCATCTTGTTTCACTCTCTTTCACCCTCATTCATCTTGTCTCACTCTCTTTAACCCTCATTCATCTTGTTTCACTCTCTTTAACCCACCTTCGTCTTGTTTCACTCTTCTTAACCTTCATGCATCTTGTTTCACTGTCTTTCACCCTCCTTCATCTTGTTTCACCCTCTTTAACCCTCATTCATCTTGTTTCACTCTGTTTTACCCTCATTCATCTTGCTTCACTCTCTTTAACCCTCATTCATCTTGTTTCAGTCTGTTTAACCCTCATTCATCTTGTTTCACTTTCGTTAACCCTCATTCATCTTGTTTCACTCTCTTTAACCCTCCTTCATCTTGTTTCACTCTCTTTAACCCTCATTCATCTCGTTTCACTCCCTTTAACCCTCATTCATCTTGTTTCACTCTCTTTAACCCTCCTTCATCATGTTTCACTCTCTTTAACCCTCCTTCATCTTGTTGCACTCTCTTTAACCCTCATTCATTTCGTTTCACTCTCTTTAACCCTCATTCATCTTCTTTCACTCTCTTTAACCCACATTTATCTTGTTTCACTCTCTTTAACCCTCCTCCATCTTGTTGCACTCTCTTTAACCCTCATTCATCTTGTTTCACTCTCTTTAACGCCCCTTCATCTTGTTTCATTCTCTTTCACCCTCCTTCATCTCATTTCACTCTGTTTCACTCTCCCTCTTCTTGTTTCACTCTCTTTCACCCTCCTTCATCTTGTTTCACCCTCTTTAACCCTCATTCATCTTGCTTCACTCTCTTTAACCCTCATTCATCTAGTTTCACTCTGTTTGACCCTCATTCATCTTGTTTCACTCTCTTTAACCCTCATTCATTTTGTTTCACTCTCTTTAACCGTCATTCATCTTGTTTCACTCTCTTTAACCCTCCTTCATCTTGTTTCACTCTCTTTCACCCTCCTTCATCTTGTTTCACTCTCTTTAACGCCCCTTCATCTTGTTTCACTCTCTTTAAACCTCCTTCATCTTGTTTCTCTCTCTTTAACGCCCCTTCATCTTGTTTCAATCTCTTTCACCCTTCTTCATCTCGTTTCACTCTGTTTAACTCTCCTTCATCTTGTTTCACTCTCTTTCACCCTCCTTCATCTTGTTTCACCCTCTTTAACCCTCATTCATCTTGTTTCACTCTGTTTAACCCTCATTCATCTTGCTTCACTCTCTTTAACCCTCATTCATCTTGTTTCAGTCTGTTTAACCCTCATTCATTTCGTTTCACTCTCTTTAACCCTCATTCATCTTGTTTCACTCTCTTTAACGCCCCTTCATCTTGTTTCATTCTCTTTCACCCTCCTTCATCTCATTTCACTCTGTTTCACTCTCCCTCATCTTGTTTCACTCACTTTAACCCTCCTTCATCTTGTTGCACTCTCTTTAACCCTCATTCACCCTGTTTCACTCTCTTTAACCCTCATTCATCTTGGTTCACTCTCATTAACACTCCTTTGTCTTGCTTCACTCTCTTTTACCCTC
The DNA here is from genome assembly GCF_047496885.1 of Scyliorhinus torazame. Taxonomy (NCBI): domain Eukaryota; kingdom Metazoa; phylum Chordata; class Chondrichthyes; order Carcharhiniformes; family Scyliorhinidae; genus Scyliorhinus; species Scyliorhinus torazame. Next base: position 153,447,112 of record NC_092724.1, on the reverse strand, counting down.
ATTCATCTTGTTTCACTCCCTTTAACCCTCATTCATCTTGTTTCACTCTCTTTAACCCCCATTCATTATGTTTCACTCTCTTTAACCCTCATTCATCTTGTTTCACTCTCTTTAACCCTCATTCATCTTGTTTCACTCTCTTTCACCCTCATTCATCTTGTCTCACTCTCTTTAACCCTCATTCATCTTGTTTCACTCTCTTTAACCCACCTTCGTCTTGTTTCACTCTTCTTAACCTTCATGCATCTTGTTTCACTGTCTTTCACCCTCCTTCATCTTGTTTCACCCTCTTTAACCCTCATTCATCTTGTTTCACTCTGTTTAACCCTCATTGATCTTGCTTCACTCTCTTTAACCCTCATTCATCTTGTTTCAGTCTGTTTAACCCTCATTCATCTTGTTTCACTTTCGTTAACCCTCATTCATCTTGTTTCACTCTCTTTAACCCTCCTTCATCTTGTTTCACTCTCTTTAACCCTCATTCATCTCGTTTCACTCCCTTTAACCCTCATTCATCTTGTTTCACTCTCTTTAACCCTCCTTCATCATGTTTCACTCTCTTTAACCCTCCTTCATCTTGTTGCACTCTCTTTAACCCTCATTCATTTCGTTTCACTCTCTTTAACCCTCATTCATCTTGTTTCACTCTCTTTAACGCCCCTTCATCTTGTTTCATTCTCTTTCACCCTCCTTCATCTCATTTCACTCTGTTTCACTCTCCCTCATCTTGTTTCACTCACTTTAACCCTCCTTCACCTCGTTTCACCCTCTTTAACCCTCATTCATCTTGTTTCACTCTGTTTAACCCTCATTCATCTTGCTTCACTCTCTTTAACCCTCATTCATCTAGTTTCACTCTGTTTGACCCTCATTCATCTTGTTTCACTCTCTTTAACCCTCATTCATTTTGTTTCACTCTCTTTAACCGTCATTCATCTTGTTTCACTCTCTTTAACCCTCCTTCATCTTGTTTCACTCTCTTTCACCCTCCTTCATCTTGTTTCACTCTCTTTAACGCCCCTTCATCTTGTTTCACTCTCTTTAAACCTCCTTCATCTTGTTTCTCTCTCTTTAACGCCCCTTCATCTTGTTTCAATCTCTTTCACCCTTCTTCATCTCGTTTCACTCTGTTTAACTCTCCTTCATCTTGTTTCACTCTCTTTCACCCTCCTTCATCTTGTTTCACCCTCTTTAACCCTCATTCATCTTGTTTCACTCTGTTTAACCCTCATTCATCTTGCTTCACTCTCTTTAACCCTCATTCGTCTTGTTTCAGTCTGTTTAACCCTCATTCATCTTGTTTCACTTTCGTTAACCCTCCTTCATCTTGTTTCACTCTCTTTCACCCTCCTTCATCTTGTTTCACTCTCTTTAACCCTCATTCATCTCGTTTCACTCCCTTTAACCCTCATTCATCTTGTTTCACTCTCTTTAACCCTCCTTCATCATGTTTCACTGTCTTTAACCCTCATTCATCTCGTTTCACTCCCTTTAACCCTCATTCATCTTGTTTCACTCTCTTTAACCCTCCTTCATCATGTTTCACTGTCTTTAACTCTCCTTCATCTTGTTTCACTCTCTTTAACCCTCCTTCATCTTGTTGCACTCTCTTTAAACCTCATTCACCCTGTTTCACTCTCTTTAACCCTCATTCATCTTGGTTCACTCTCATTAACACTCCTTCGTCTTGCTTCACTCTCTTTTACCCTCATTCATCTTGTTTCACTCCCTTTAACCCTCATTCATCTTGTTTCACTCTCTTTAACCCCCATTCATTATGTTTCACTCTCTTTAACCCTCATTCATCTTGTTTCACTCTCATTAACCCTCATTCATCTTGTTTCACTCTCTTTCACCCTCATTCATCTTGTCTCACTCTCTTTAACCCTCATTCATCTTGTTTCACTCTCTTTAACCCACCTTCGTCTTGTTTCACTCTTCTTAACCTTCATGCATCTTGTTTCACTGTCTTTCACCCTCCTTCATCTTGTTTCACCCTCTTTAACCCTCATTCATCTTGTTTCACTCTGTTTTACCCTCATTCATCTTGCTTCACTCTCTTTAACCCTCATTCATCTTGTTTCAGTCTGTTTAACCCTCATTCATCTTGTTTCACTTTCGTTAACCCTCATTCATCTTGTTTCACTCTCTTTAACCCTCCTTCATCTTGTTTCACTCTCTTTAACCCTCATTCATCTCGTTTCACTCCCTTTAACCCTCATTCATCTTGTTTCACTCTCTTTAACCCTCCTTCATCATGTTTCACTCTCTTTAACCCTCCTTCATCTTGTTGCACTCTCTTTAACCCTCATTCATTTCGTTTCACTCTCTTTAACCCTCATTCATCTTCTTTCACTCTCTTTAACCCACATTTATCTTGTTTCACTCTCTTTAACCCTCCTCCATCTTGTTGCACTCTCTTTAACCCTCATTCATCTTGTTTCACTCTCTTTAACGCCCCTTCATCTTGTTTCATTCTCTTCCACCCTCCTTCATCTCATTTCACTCTGTTTCACTCTCCCTCTTCTTGTTTCACTCTCTTTCACCCTCCTTCATCTTGTTTCACCCTCTTTAACCCTCATTCATCTTGCTTCACTCTCTTTAACCCTCATTCATCTAGTTTCACTCTGTTTGACCCTCATTCATCTTGTTTCACTCTCTTTAACCCTCATTCATTTTGTTTCACTCTCTTTAACCGTCATTCATCTTGTTTCACTCTCTTTAACCCTCCTTCATCTTGTTTCACTCTCTTTCACCCTCCTTCATCTTGTTTCACTCTCTTTAACGCCCCTTCATCTTGTTTCACTCTCTTTAAACCTCCTTCATCTTGTTTCTCTCTCTTTAACGCCCCTTCATCTTGTTTCAATCTCTTTCACCCTTCTTCATCTCGTTTCACTCTGTTTAACTCTCCTTCATCTTGTTTCACTCTCTTTCACCCTCCTTCATCTTGTTTCACCCTCTTTAACCCTCATTCATCTTGTTTCACTCTGTTTAACCCTCATTCATCTTGTTTCACTCTCTTTCACCCTCCTTCATCTTGTTTCACTCTCTTTAACCCTCATTCATCTTGTTTCACTCTCTTTAACCCTCATTCATCTTGTTTCACTCTCTTTCACCCTCATTCATCTTGTCTCACTCTCTTTAACCCTCATTCATCTTGTTTCACTCTCTTTAACCCACCTTCGTCTTGTTTCACTCTTCTTAACCTTCATGCATCTTGTTTCACTGTCTTTCACCCTCCTTCATCTTGTTTCACCCTCTTTAACCCTCATTCATCTTGTTTCACTCTGTTTAACCCTCATTGATCTTGCTTCACTCTCTTTAACCCTCATTCATCTTGTTTCAGTCTGTTTAACCCTCATTCATCTTGTTTCACTTTCGTTAACCCTCATTCATCTTGTTTCACTCTCTTTAACCCTCCTTCATCTTGTTTCACTCTCTTTAACCCTCATTCATCTCGTTTCACTCCCTTTAACCCTCATTCATCTTGTTTCACTCTCTTTAACCCTCCTTCATCATGTTTCACTCTCTTTAACCCTCCTTCATCTTGTTGCACTCTCTTTAACCCTCATTCATTTCGTTTCACTCTCTTTAACCCTCATTCATCTTGTTTCACTCTCTTTAACGCCCCTTCATCTTGTTTCATTCTCTTTCACCCTCCTTCATCTCATTTCACTCTGTTTCACTCTCCCTCATCTTGTTTCACTCACTTTAACCCTCCTTCACCTCGTTTCACCCTCTTTAACCCTCATTCATCTTGTTTCACTCTGTTTAACCCTCATTCATCTTGCTTCACTCTCTTTAACCCCCATTCATCTAGTTTCACTCTGTTTGACCCTCATTCATCTTGTTTCACTCTCTTTAACCCTCATTCATTTTGTTTCACTCTCTTTAACCGTCATTCATCTTGTTTCACTCTCTTTAACCCTCCTTCATCTTGTTTCACTCTCTTTCACCCTCCTTCATCTTGTTTCACTCTCTTTAACGCCCCTTCATCTTGTTTCACTCTCTTTAAACCTCCTTCATCTTGTTTCTCTCTCTTTAACGCCCCTTCATCTTGTTTCAATCTCTTTCACCCTTCTTCATCTCGTTTCACTCTGTTTAACTCTCCTTCATCTTGTTTCACTCTCTTTCACCCTCCTTCATCTTGTTTCACCCTCTTTAACCCTCATTCATCTTGCTTCACTCTCTTTAACCCTCATTCATCTAGTTTCACTCTGTTTGACCCTCATTCATCTTGTTTCACTCTCTTTAACCCTCATTCATTTTGTTTCACTCTCTTTAACCGTCATTCATCTTGTTTCACTCTCTTTAACCCTCCTTCATCTTGTTTCACTCTCTTTCACCCTCCTTCATCTTGTTTCACTCTCTTTAACGCCCCTTCATCTTGTTTCACTCTCTTTAAACCTCCTTCATCTTGTTTCTCTCTCTTTAACGCCCCTTCATCTTGTTTCAATCTCTTTCACCCTTCTTCATCTCGTTTCACTCTGTTTAACTCTCCTTCATCTTGTTTCACTCTCTTTCACCCTCCTTCATCTTGTTTCACCCTCTTTAACCCTCATTCATCTTGTTTCACTCTGTTTAACCCTCATTCATCTTGCTTCACTCTCTTTAACCCTCATTCATCTTGTTTCAGTCTGTTTAACCCTCATTCATCTTGTTTCACTTTCGTTAACCCTCCTTCATCTTGTTTCACTCTCTTTCACCCTCCTTCATCTTGTTTCACTCTCTTTAACCCTCATTCATCTCGTTTCACTCCCTTTAACCCTCATTCATCTTGTTTCACTCTCTTTAACCCTCCTTCATCATGTTTCACTGTCTTTAACCCTCATTCATCTCGTTTCACTCCCTTTAACCCTCATTCATCTTGTTTCACTCTCTTTAACCCTCCTTCACCATGTTTCACTGTCTTTAACTCTCCTTCATCTTGTTTCACTCTCTTTAACCCTCCTTCATCTTGTTTCACTCTCTTTAAACCTCATTCACCCTGTTTCACTCTCTTTAACCCTCATTCATCTTGGTTCACTCTCATTAACACTCCTTCGTCTTGCTTCACTCTCTTTTACCCTCATTCATCTTGTTTCACTCCCTTTAACCCTCATTCATCTTGTTTCACTCTCTTTAACCCCCATTCATTATGTTTCACTCTCTTTAACCCTCATTCATCTTGTTTCACTCTCTTTCACCCTCATTCATCTTGTTTCACTCTCTTTCACCCTCATTCATCTTGTCTCACTCTCTTTAACCCTCATTCATCTTGTTTCACTCTCTTTAACCCACCTTCGTCTTGTTTCACTCTTCTTAACCTTCATGCATCTTGTTTCACTGTCTTTCACCCTCCTTCATCTTGTTTCACCCTCTTTAACCCTCATTCATCTTGTTTCACTCTGTTTAACCCTCATTGATCTTGCTTCACTCTCTTTAACCCTCATTCATCTTGTTTCAGTCTGTTTAACCCTCATTCATCTTGTTTCACTTTCGTTAACCCTCATTCATCTTGTTTCACTCTCTTTAACCCTCCTTCATCTTGTTTCACTCTCTTTAACCCTCATTCATCTCGTTTCACTCCCTTTAACCCTCATTCATCTTGTTTCACTCTCTTTAACCCTCCTTCATCATGTTTCACTCTCTTTAACCCTCCTTCATCTTGTTGCACTCTCTTTAACCCTCATTCATTTCGTTTCACTCTCTTTAACCCTCATTCATCTTGTTTCACTCTCTTTAACGCCCCTTCATCTTGTTTCATTCTCTTTCACCCTCCTTCATCTCATTTCACTCTGTTTCACTCTCCCTCATCTTGTTTCACTCACTTTAACCCTCCTTCACCTCGTTTCACCCTCTTTAACCCTCATTCATCTTGTTTCACTCTGTTTAACCCTCATTCATCTTGCTTCACTCTCTTTAACCCCCATTCATCTAGTTTCACTCTGTTTGACCCTCATTCATCTTGTTTCACTCTCTTTAACCCTCATTCATTTTGTTTCACTCTCTTTAACCGTCATTCATCTTGTTTCACTCTCTTTAACCCTCCTTCATCTTGTTTCACTCTCTTTCACCCTCCTTCATCTTGTTTCACTCTCTTTAACGCCCCTTCATCTTGTTTCACTCTCTTTAAACCTCCTTCATCTTGTTTCTCTCTCTTTAACGCCCCTTCATCTTGTTTCAATCTCTTTCACCCTTCTTCATCTCGTTTCACTCTGTTTAACTCTCCTTCATCTTGTTTCACTCTCTTTCACCCTCCTTCATCTTGTTTCACCCTCTTTAACCCTCATTCATCTTGTTTCACTCTGTTTAACCCTCATTCATCTTGCTTCACTCTCTTTAACCCTCATTCATCTTGTTTCAGTCTGTTTAACCCTCATTCATCTTGTTTCACTTTCGTTAACCCTCCTTCATCTTGTTTCACTCTCTTTCACCCTCCTTCATCTTGTTTCACTCTCTTTAACCCTCATTCATCTCGTTTCACTCCCTTTAACCCTCATTCATCTTGTTTCACTCTCTTTAACCCTCCTTCATCATGTTTCACTGTCTTTAACCCTCATTCATCTCGTTTCACTCCCTTTAACCCTCATTCATCTTGTTTCACTCTCTTTAACCCTCCTTCATCATGTTTCACTGTCTTTAACTCTCCTTCATCTTGTTTCACTCTCTTTAACCCTCCTTCATCTTGTTGCACTCTCTTTAAACCTCATTCACCCTGTTTCACTCTCTTTAACCCTCATTCATCTTGGTTCACTCTCATTAACACTCCTTCGTCTTGCTTCACTCTCTTTTACCCTCATTCATCTTGTTTCACTCCCTTTAACCCTCATTCATCTTGTTTCACTCTCTTTAACCCCCATTCATTATGTTTCACTCTCTTTAACCCTCATTCATCTTGTTTCACTCTCATTAACCCTCATTCATCTTGTTTCACTCTCTTTCACCCTCATTCATCTTGTCTCACTCTCTTTAACCCTCATTCATCTTGTTTCACTCTCTTTAACCCACCTTCGTCTTGTTTCACTCTTCTTAACCTTCATGCATCTTGTTTCACTGTCTTTCACCCTCCTTCATCTTGTTTCACCCTCTTTAACCCTCATTCATCTTGTTTCACTCTGTTTTACCCTCATTCATCTTGCTTCACTCTCTTTAACCCTCATTCATCTTGTTTCAGTCTGTTTAACCCTCATTCATCTTGTTTCACTTTCGTTAACCCTCATTCATCTTGTTTCACTCTCTTTAACCCTCCTTCATCTTGTTTCACTCTCTTTAACCCTCATTCATCTCGTTTCACTCCCTTTAACCCTCATTCATCTTGTTTCACTCTCTTTAACCCTCCTTCATCATGTTTCACTCTCTTTAACCCTCCTTCATCTTGTTGCACTCTCTTTAACCCTCATTCATTTCGTTTCACTCTCTTTAACCCTCATTCATCTTCTTTCACTCTCTTTAACCCACATTTATCTTGTTTCACTCTCTTTAACCCTCCTCCATCTTGTTGCACTCTCTTTAACCCTCATTCATCTTGTTTCACTCTCTTTAACGCCCCTTCATCTTGTTTCATTCTCTTTCACCCTCCTTCATCTCATTTCACTCTGTTTCACTCTCCCTCTTCTTGTTTCACTCTCTTTCACCCTCCTTCATCTTGTTTCACCCTCTTTAACCCTCATTCATCTTGCTTCACTCTCTTTAACCCTCATTCATCTAGTTTCACTCTGTTTGACCCTCATTCATCTTGTTTCACTCTCTTTAACCCTCATTCATTTTGTTTCACTCTCTTTAACCGTCATTCATCTTGTTTCACTCTCTTTAACCCTCCTTCATCTTGTTTCACTCTCTTTCACCCTCCTTCATCTTGTTTCACTCTCTTTAACGCCCCTTCATCTTGTTTCACTCTCTTTAAACCTCCTTCATCTTGTTTCTCTCTCTTTAACGCCCCTTCATCTTGTTTCAATCTCTTTCACCCTTCTTCATCTCGTTTCACTCTGTTTAACTCTCCTTCATCTTGTTTCACTCTCTTTCACCCTCCTTCATCTTGTTTCACCCTCTTTAACCCTCATTCATCTTGTTTCACTCTGTTTAACCCTCATTCATCTTGCTTCACTCTCTTTAACCCTCATTCATCTTGTTTCAGTCTGTTTAACCCTCATTCATCTTGTTTCACTTTCGTTAACCCTCCTTCATCTTGTTTCACTCTCTTTCACCCTCCTTCATCTTGTTTCACTCTCTTTAACCCTCATTCATCTCGTTTCACTCCCTTTAACCCTCATTCATCTTGTTTCACTCTCTTTAACCCTCCTTCATCATGTTTCACTGTCTTTAACCCTCATTCATCTCGTTTCACTCCCTTAACCCTCATTCATCTTGTTTCACTCTCTTTAACCCTCCTTCACCATGTTTCACTGTCTTTAACTCTCCTTCATCTTGTTTCACTCTCTTTAACCCTCCTTCATCTTGTTTCACTCTCTTTAAACCTCATTCACCCTGTTTCACTCTCTTTAACCCTCATTCATCTTGGTTCACTCTCATTAACACTCCTTCGTCTTGCTTCACTCTCTTTTACCCTCATTCATCTTGTTTCACTCCCTTTAACCCTCATTCATCTTGTTTCACTCTCTTTAACCCCCATTCATTATGTTTCACTCTCTTTAACCCTCATTCATCTTGTTTCACTCTCTTTAACCCTCATTCATCTTGTTTCACTCTCTTTCACCCTCATTCATCTTGTCTCACTCTCTTTAACCCTCATTCATCTTGTTTCACTCTCTTTAACCCACCTTCGTCTTGTTTCACTCTTCTTAACCTTCATGCATCTTGTTTCACTGTCTTTCACCCTCCTTCATCTTGTTTCACCCTCTTTAACCCTCATTCATCTTGTTTCACTCTGGTTTACCGTCATTCATCTTGCTTCACTCTCTTTAACCCTCATTCATCTTGTTTCAGTCTGTTTAACCCTCATTCATCTTGTTTCACTTTCGTTAACCCTCATTCATCTTGTTTCACTCACTTTAACCCTCCTTCATCTTGTTTCACTCTCTTTAACCCTCATTCATCTCGTTTCACTCCCTTTAACCCTCATTCATCTTGTTTCACTCTCTTTAACCCTCCTTCATCATGTTTCACTCTCTTTAACCCTCCTTCATCTTGTTGCACTCTCTTTAACCCTCATTCATTTTGTTTCACTCTCTTTAACCCTCATTCATCTTCTTTCACTCTCTTTAACCCACATTTATCTTGTTTCACTCTCTTTAACCCTCCTCCATCTTGTTTCACTCTCTTTAACCCTCATTCATCTTGTTTCACTCTCTTTAACGCCCCTTCATCTTGTTTCATTCTCTTTCACCCTCCTTCATCTCATTTCACTCTGTTTCACTCTCCCTCATCTTGTTTCACTCACTTTAACCCTCCTTCATCTCGTTTCACCCTCTTTAACCCTCATTCATCTTGTTTCACTCTGTTTAACCCTCATTGATCTTGCTTCACACTCTTTAACCCTCATTCATCTTGTTTCACTCTCTTTAACCCTCATTCATCTTGTTTCACTCTCGTTAACCCTCATTCATCTAGTTTCACTCTGTTTGACCCTCATTCATCTTGTTTCACTCTCTTTAACCCTCATTCATTTTGTTTCACTCTCTTTAACCGTCATTCATCTTGTTTCACTCTCTTTAACCCTCCTTCATCTTGTTTCACTCTCTTTCACCCTCCTTCATCTTGTTTCACTCTCTTTAACGCCCCTTCATCTTGTTTCACTCTCTTTAAACCTCCTTCATCTTGTTTCTCTCTCTTTAACGCCCCTTCATCTTGTTTCAATCTCTTTCACCCTTCTTCATCTCGTTTCACTCTGTTTAACTCTCCTTCATCTTGTTTCACTCTCTTTCACCCTCCTTCATCTTGTTTCACCCTCTTTAACCCTCATTCATCTTGTTTCACTCTGTTTAACCCTCATTCATCTTGCTTCACTCTCTTTAACCCTCATTCATCTTGTTTCAGTCTGTTTAACCCTCATTCATCTTGTTTCACTTTTGTTAACCCTCCTTCATCTTGTTTCACTCTCTTTCACCCTCCTTCATCTTGTTTCACTCTCTTTAACCCTCATTCATCTCGTTTCACTCCCTTTAACCTTCATTCATCTTGTTTCACTCTCTTTAACCCTCCTTCATCATGTTTCACTGTCTTTAACCCTCATTCATCTCGTTTCACTCCCTTTAACCCTCATTCATCTTGTTTCACTCTCTTTAACCCTCCTTCATCATGTTTCACTGTCTTTAACTCTCCTTCATCTTGTTTCACTCTCTTTAACCCTCCTTCATCTTGTTGCACTCTCTTTAACCCTCATTCACCCTGTTTCACTCTCTTTAACCCTCATTCATCTTGGTTCACTCTCATTAACACTCCTTCGTCTTGCTTCACTCTCTTTTACCCTCATTCATCTTGTTTCACTCCCTTTAACCCTCATTCATCTTGTTTCACTCTCTTTAACCCCCATTCATTATGTTTCACTCTCTTTAACCCTCATTCATCTTGTTTCACTCTCTTTAACCCTCATTCATCTTGTTTCACTCTCTTTCACCCTCATTCATCTTGTCTCACTCTCTTTAACCCTCATTCATCTTGTTTCACTCTCTTTAACCCACCTTCGTCTTGTTTCACTCTTCTTAACCTTCATGCATCTTGTTTCACTGTCTTTCACCCTCCTTCATCTTGTTTCACCCTCTTTAACCCTCATTCATCTTGTTTCACTCTGTTTAACCCTCATTCATCTTGCTTCACTCTGTTTAACCCTCATTCATCTTGTTTCAGTCTGTTTAACCCTCATTCCTCTTGTTTCACTTTCGTTAACCCTCATTCATCTTGTTTCACTCTCTTTAAACCTCCTTCATCTTGTTTCACTCTCTTCAACCCTCCTTCATCTTGTTTCCCCCTCTTTAACACTCATTCATCTTGTTTCACTCTGTTTAACCCTCATTCATCTTGCTTCGCTCTCTTTAACCCTCATTCATCTAGTTTCACTCTGTTTGACCCTCATTCATCTTGTTTCACTCTCTTTAACCCTCATTCATTTTGTTTCACTCTCTTTAACCGTCATTCATCTTGTTTCACTCTCTTTAACCCTCCTTCATCTTGTTTCAATCTCTTTAACCCTCTTTCATCTTGTTTCACTCTCTTTAATGCCCCTTCATCTTGTTTCATTCTCTTTCACCCTCCTTCATCTCGTTTCACTCTGTTTAACTCTCCTTCATCTTGGTTCACTCTCATTAACACTCCTTCGTCTTGTTTCACTCTCTTTAACCCTCATTCATCTCGTTTCACTCCCTTTAACCCTCATTCATCTTGCTTCACTCTCTTTAACCCTCATTCATCCAATTTCATTCTGTTTAACCCTCATTCATCTTGTTTCACTCTCTTTAACCCTCCTTCATCTTGTTTCAATCTCTTTAACCCTCTTTCATCTTGTTTCACTCTCTTTAATGCCCCTTCATCTTGTTTCATTCTCTTTCACCCTCCTTCATCTCGTTTCACTCTGTTTAACTCTCCTACATCTTGTTTCACTCTGTTTAACCCTCCTTCATCTTGTTGCACTCTCTTTAACCCTCATTCATCCTGTTTCACTCTCTTTAACCCTCATTCATCTTGGTTCACTCTCATTAACACTCCTTCGTCTTGTTTCACTCTCTTTAACCCTCATTCATCTCGTTTCACTCCCTTTAACCCTCATTCATCTTGTTTCACTCTCTTTAACCCTCATTCATTATGTTTCACTCTCTTTAACCCTCATTCATCTTGTCTCACTCTCTTTAACCCTCATTCATCTTGTTTCACTCTCTTTCACCCTTCTTCATCTTGTTTCACTCTATTTAACCCTCCTTCATCTTGTTTCACTCTCTTTAGCCCTCCTTCATCTTGTTTCATTCTCTTTCAACGTCATTTACCTTGTTTCACTCTCTTTAACCCTCATTCATTTTGTTTCACTCTCTTTCACCCTCATTCATCTTGTTTCACGCTCTTTCACCCTCATTCATCTTGTTTCACTCTCTTTAACCCTGCTTCATCTTGTTTCACTCTCCTTAACCTTCATTTATCTTGTTTTACTCTGTTTAACTCTCCTTTATCTTGTTTCACTCTCTTCAACCCTCCTTCATCTTGTTACCCCCTCTTTAACACTCATTCATATTGTTTCACTCTGTTTAACCCTCATTCATCTTGCTTCGCTCTCTTTAACCCTCATTCATCTAGTTTCACTCTGTTTGACCCTCATTCATCTTGTTTCACTCTCTTTAACCCTCATTCATTTTGTTTCACTCTCTTTAACCGTCATTCATCTTGTTTCACTCTCTTTAACCCTCCTTCATCTTGTTTCACTCTCTTTAACCCTCTTTCATCTTGTTTCACTCTCTTTAATGCCCCTTCATCTTGTTTCATTCTCTTTCACCCTCCTTCATCTCGTTTCACTCTGTTTAACTCTCCTTCATCTTGGTTCACTCTCATTAACACTCCTTCGTCTTGTTTCACTCTCTTTAACCCTCATTCATCTCGTTTCACTCCCTTTAACCCTCATTCATCTTGCTTCACTCTCTTTAACCCTCATTCATCTTGTTTCATTCTGTTTAACCCTCATTCATCTTGTTTCACTCTCGTTAACCCTCCTTTATCTTGTTTCACTCTCTTTCACCCTCCTTCATCATGTTTCATTGTCTTTAACTCTCCTACATCTTGTTTCACTCTGTTTAACCCTCCTTCATCTTGTTGCACTCTCTTTAACCCTCATTCATCCTGTTTCACTCTCTTTAACCCTCATTCATCTTGGTTCACTCTCATTAACACTCCTTCGTCTTGTTTCACTCTCGTTAACCCTCATTCATCTCGTTTCACTCCCTTTAACCCTCATTCATCTTGTTTCACTCTCTTTAACCCTCATTCATTATGTTTCACTCTCTTTAACCCTCATTCATCTTGTCTCACTCTCTTTAACCCTCATTCATCTTGTTTCACTCTCTTTCACCCTTCTTCATCTTGTTTCACTCTATTTAACCCTCCTTCATCTTGTTTCACTCTCTTTAGCCCTCCTTCATCTTGTTTCATTCTCTTTCAACGTCATTTACCTTGTTTCACTCTCTTTAACCCTCATTCATTTTGTTTCACTCTCTTTCACCCACATTCATCTTGTTTCACGCTCTTTCACCCTCATTCATCTTGTTTCGCACTCTTTAACCCTGCTTCATCTTGTTTCACTCTCCTTAACCTTCATTTATCTTGTTTTACTCTCTTTAACCCTCATTCATCTTGTTTTACTCTCTTTCACCCTCATTCATCTTGTTTCTCTCTCTTTAACCCTGATTCATCTTGTTTCACTCTGCTTAACCCTCCTTCATCTTGTTTCACTCTCTTTAACCCTCATTCATCTTGTTTCACTCTCTTTAATCCTCCTTCATGTCGATTCACTCCCTTTACCCCTCATTCATCTTGTGTCACTCTCTTTAACCCTCCTTCACCTTGTTTTACTCTCTTAACCCTCCTTCATCTTGTTTCACTCTCTTTAACCCTCTTTCATCTTGTTTCACTCTCTTTGACGCCCCTTCATCTTGTTTCACTCTCTTTAAACCTCCTTCATCTTGTTTCACTCTCTTTGACGCCCCTTCATCTTGTTTCACTCTCTTTAAACCTCCTTCATCTTGCTTCACTCTCTTTCACCCTCATTCATCTTGTTTCAGTCTGTTTAACCCTCATTCATCTTGTTTCACTCTCGTTAACCCTCCTTCATCTTGTTTCACTCTCTTTAACCCTCCTTCATCATGTTTCACTGTCTTTAACTCTCCTTCATCTTGTTTCACTCTCTTTAACCCTCCTTCATCTTGTTTCACTCTCTTTAACCCTCTTCATCTTGTTGCACTCTCTTTTACCCTCATTCATCCTGTTTCACTCTCTTTAACCCTCATTCATCTTGGTTCACTCTCATTAACACTCCTTCTTCTTGTTTCACTCTCTTTAACCCTCATTCATCTCGTTTCACTCCCTTTAACCCTCATTCATCTTGTTTCACTCTCTTTAAACCTCATTCATTCTGTTTCACTCTCTTTAACCCTCATTCATCTTGTTTCACTCTCTTTAACCTTCATTCATCTTGTTTCACTCTCTTTCACCCTCATTCATCTTGTCTCACTCTCTTTAACCCTCATTCTTCTTGTTTCACTCTCTTTAACCCTGCTTCATCTTGTTTCACTCTCTTTCACCCTCCTTCGACTTGTTTCACTCTCTTTAACCCTCAGTCATTTTGTTTCACTCTCTTTAATGCCCCTTCATCTTGTTTCACTCTCTTTAACCCTCATTCATCTTGTTTCACTCTCTTTAACCCTCATTCATCTTGTTTCACTCTCTTTAACCCTCATTCATCTTGTTTCACTCTGTTTAAACCTCCTTCATCTTGTTTCATTCTCTTTAACCCTCATTCATCTTGTTTCACTCTCTTTAACCCTCCTTCATCTTGTTTCATTCTCTTTCACATTCCTTCACCTTGTTTCACTCCGTTTAACTCTCCTTCATCTTGTTTCACTCTGTTTAACTCTCCTTTATCTTGTTTCACTCTCTTCAACCCTCCTTCATCTTGTTTCCCCCTCTTTAACACTCATTCATCTTGTTTCACTCTGTATAACCCTCATTCATCTTGCTTCGCTCTCTTTAACCCTCATTCATCTAGTTTCACTCTGTTTGACCCTCATTCATCTTGTTTCACTCTCTTTAACCCTCATTCATTTTGTTTCACTCTCTTTAACCGTCATTCATCTTGTTTCACTCTCTTTAACCCTCCTTCATCTTGTTTCACTCTCTTTAACCCTCTTTCATCTTGTTTCACTCTCTTTAATGCCCCTTCATCTTGTTTCATTCTCTTTCACCCTCCTTCATCTCGTTTCACTCTGTTTAACTCTCCTTCATCTTGGTTCACTCTCATTAACACTCCTTCGTCTTGTTTCACTCTCTTTAACCCTCATTCATCTCGTTTCACTCCCTTTAACCCTCATTCATCTTGCTTCACTCTCTTTAACCCTCATTCATCTTGTTTCATTCTGTTTAACCCTCATTCATCTTGTTTCACTCTCGTTAACCCTCCTTTATCTTGTTTCACTCTCTTTCACCCTCCTTCATCATGTTTCACTGTCTTTAACTCTCCTACATCTTGTTTCACTCTGTTTAACCCTCCTTCATCTTGTTGCACTCTCTTTAACCCTCATTCATCCTGTTTCACTCTCTTTAACCCTCATTCATCTTGGTTCACTCTCATTAACACTCCTTCGTCTTGTTTCACTCTCTTTAACCCTCATTCATCTTGTCTCACTCTCTTTAACCCTAATTCATCTTGTTTCACTCTCTTTCACCCTTCTTCATCTTGTTTCACTCTATTTAACCCTCCTTCATCTTGTTTCACTCTCTTTAGCCCTCCTTCATCTTGTTTCATTCTCTTTCAACGTCATTTACCTTGTTTCACTCTCTTTAACCCTCATTCATTTTGTTTCACTCTCTTTCACCCTCATTCATCTTGTTTCACGCTCTTTCACCCTCATTCATCTTGTTTCACTCTCTTTAACCCTGCTTCATCTTGTTTCACTCTCCTTAACCTTCATTTATCTTGTTTTACTCTCTTTAACCCTCATTCATCTTGTTTTACTCTTTTAACCCTCATTCATCTTGTTTCTCTCTCTTTAACACTGATTCATCTTGTTTCACTCTGCTTAACCCTCCTTCATCTTGTTTCACTCTCTTTAACCCTCATTCATCTTGTTTCACTCTCTTTAATCCTCCTTCATGTCGATTCACTCCCTTTACCCCTCATTCATCTTGTTTCACTCTCTTTAACCCTCCTTCATCTTGTTTTACTCTCTTTAACCCTCATTCATCTTGTTTCACTCTCTTTAACCCTCATTCATCTAGTTTCACTCTGTTTGACCCTCATTCATCTTGTTTCACTCTCTTTAACCCTCATTCATTTTGTTTCACTCTCTTTAACCATCATTCATCTTGTTTCACTCTCTTTAACCCTCCTTCATCTTGTTTCACTCTCTTTAACCCTCTTTCATCTTGTTTCACTCTCTTTGACGCCCCTTCATCTTGTTTCACTCTCTTTAAACCTCCTTCATCTTGCTTCACTCTCTTTAACCCTCATTCATCTTGTTTCAGTCTGTTTAACCCTCATTCATCTTGTTTCACTCTCGTTAACCCTCCTTCACCTTGTTTCACTCTCTTTAAACCTCCTTCATCATGTTTCACTGTCTTTAACTCTCCTTCATCTTGTTTCACTCTCTTTAACCCTCCTTCATCTTGTTTCACTCTCTTTAACCCTCATTCATCTTGTTGCACTCTCATTAACACTCCTTCTTCTTGGTTCACTCTCTTTAACCCTCATTCATCTCGTTTCACTCCCTTTAACCCTCATTCATCTTGTTTCACTCTCTTTAACCCCCATTCATCTTGTTTCACTCTGGTTAACCCTCATTCATCTTGCTTCACTCTCTTTAACCCTCATTCATCTAGTTTCACTCTGTTTGACCCTCATTCATCTTGTTTCACTCTCTTTAACCCTCATTCATTTTGTTTCACTCTCTTTAACCATCATTCATCTTGTTTCACTCTCTTTAACCCTCCTTCATCTTGTTTCACTCTCTTTAACCCTCTTTCATCTTGTTTCACTCTCTTTGACGCCCCTTCATCTTGTTTCACTCTCTTTAAACCTCCTTCATCTTGCTTCACTCTCTTTAACGCTCATTCATCTTGCTTCAGTCTGTTTAACCCTCATTCATCTTGTTTCACTCTCGTTAACCCTCCTTCACCTTGTTTCACTCTCTTTAACCCTCCTTCATCATGTTTCACTGTCTTTAACTCTCCTTCATCTTGTTTCACTCTCATTAACACTCCTTCTTCTTGTTTCCCTCTCTTTAACCCTCATTCATCTCGTTTCACTCCCTTTAACCCTCATTCATCTTGTTTCACTCTCTTTAACCCTCATTCATTATGTTTCACTCTCTTTAACCCTCATTCATCTTGTTTCACTCTCTTTAACCCTCATTCATCTTGTTTCACTCTCTTTCACCCTCATTCATCTTGTCACACTCTCTTTAACCCTCATTCTTCTTGTTTCACTCTCTTTCACCCTTCTTCATCTTGTTTCACTCTGTTTAACCCTCCTTCATCTTGTTTCATTCTCTTCAAACGTCATTTACCTTGTTTCACTCTCTTTAACACTCATTCATTTTGTTTCACTCTCTTCAACCTCCTTTATCTAGTTTCACCCTCTTTAACACTCATTCATCTTGTTTCACTCTGTTTAACCCTCATTCATCTTGCTTCACTCTCTTTAACCCTCATTCATCTAGTTTCACTCTGTTTGACCCTCATTCATCTTGCTTCACTCTCTTTAACCCTCATTCACCTAATTTCACTCTGTTTGACCCTCATTCATCTTGTTTCACTCTCTTTAACCCTCATTCATTTTGTTTCACTCTCTTCAACCTCCTTTATCTAGTTTCACCCTCTTTAACACTCATTCATCTTGTTTCACTCTCTTTAACCATCATTCATCTTGTTTCACTCTCTTTAACCCTCCTTCATCTTGTTTCACTCTCTTTAACCCTCTTTCATCTTGTTTCACTCTCTTTGACGCCCCTTCAT
Source organism: Scyliorhinus torazame (assembly GCF_047496885.1). NCBI lineage: Eukaryota > Metazoa > Chordata > Chondrichthyes > Carcharhiniformes > Scyliorhinidae > Scyliorhinus > Scyliorhinus torazame. The sequence goes on along the minus strand of NC_092724.1, from coordinate 153,429,472 downwards.
CTTGTTTCACTCTCTTTAAACCTCCTTCATCTTGCTTCACTCTCTTTAACCCTCATTCATCTTGTTTCAGTCTGTTTAACCCTCATTCATCTTGTTTCACTCTCGTTAACCCTCCTTCACCTTGTTTCACTCTCTTTAAACCTCCTTCATCATGTTTCACTGTCTTTAACTCTCCTTCATCTTGTTTCACTCTCTTTAACCCTCCTTCATCTTGTTTCACTCTCTTTAACCCTCATTCATCTTGTTGCACTCTCTTTTACCCTCATTCATCCTGTTTCACTCTCTTTAACCCTCATTCATCTTGGTTCACTCTCATTAACACTCCTTCTTCTTGGTTCACTCTCTTTAACCCTCATTCATCTCGTTTCACTCCCTTTAACCCTCATTCATCTTGTTTCACTCTCTTTAACCCCCATTCATCTTGTTTCACTCTGTTTAACCCTCATTCATCTTGCTTCACTCTCTTTAACCCTCATTCATCTAGTTTCACTCTGTTTGACCCTCATTCATCTTGTTTCACTCTCTTTAACCCTCATTCATTTTGTTTCACTCTCTTTAACCATCATTCATCTTGTTTCACTCTCTTTAACCCTCCTTCATCTTGTTTCACTCTCTTTAACCCTCTTTCATCTTGTTTCACTCTCTTTGACGCCCCTTCATCTTGTTTCACTCTCTTTAAACCTCCTTCATCTTGCTTCACTCTCTTTAACGCTCATTCATCTTGCTTCAGTCTGTTTAACCCTCATTCATCTTGTTTCACTCTCGTTAACCCTCCTTCACCTTGTTTCACTCTCTTTAACCCTCCTTCATCATGTTTCACTGTCTTTAACTCTCCTTCATCTTGTTTCACTCTCATTAACACTCCTTCTTCTTGTTTCCCTCTCTTTAACCCTCATTCATCTCGTTTCACTCCCTTTAACCCTCATTCATCTTGTTTCACTCTCTTTAACCCTCATTCATTATGTTTCACTCTCTTTAACCCTCATTCATCTTGTTTCACTCTCTTTAACCCTCATTCATCTTGTTTCACTCTCTTTCACCCTCATTCATCTTGTCACACTCTCTTTAACCCTCATTCTTCTTGTTTCACTCTCTTTCACCCTTCTTCATCTTGTTTCACTCTGTTTAACCCTCCTTCATCTTGTTTCATTCTCTTCAAACGTCATTTACCTTGTTTCACTCTCTTTAACACTCATTCATTTTGTTTCACTCTCTTCAACCTCCTTTATCTAGTTTCACCCTCTTTAACACTCATTCATCTTGTTTCACTCTGTTTAACCCTCATTCATCTTGCTTCACTCTCTTTAACCCTCATTCATCTAGTTTCACTCTGTTTGACCCTCATTCATCTTGCTTCACTCTCTTTAACCCTCATTCACCTAATTTCACTCTGTTTGACCCTCATTCATCTTGTTTCACTCTCTTTAACCCTCATTCATTTTGTTTCACTCTCTTTAACCATCATTCATCTTGTTTCACTCTCTTTAACCCTCCTTCATCTTGTTTCACTCTCTTTAACCCTCTTTCATCTTGCTTCACTCTCTTTAACCCTCATTCATCTTGTTTCATTCTGTTTAACCCTCATTCATCTTGTTTCACTCTCGTTAACCCTCCTTTATCTTGTTTCACTCTCTTTCACCCTCCTTCATCATGTTTCACTGTCTTTAACTCTCCTACATCTTGTTTCACTCTGTTTAACCCTCCTTCATCTTGTTGCACTCTCTTGAACCCTCATTCATCCTGTTTCACTCTCTTTAACCCTCATTCATCTTGGTTCACTCTCATTAACACTCCTTCGTCTTGTTTCACTCTCTTTAACCCTCATTCATCTTGTCTCACTCTCTTTAACCCTAATTCATCTTGTTTCACTCTCTTTCACCCTTCTTCATCTTGTTTCACTCTATTTAACCCTCCTTCATCTTGTTTCACTCTCTTTAGCCCTCCTTCATCTTGTTTCATTCTCTTTCAACGTCATTTACCTTGTTTCACTCTCTTTAACCCTCATTCATTTTGTTTCACTCTCTTTCACCCTCATTCATCTTGTTTCACGCTCTTTCACCCTCATTCATCTTGTTTCACTCTCTTTAACCCTGCTTCATCTTGTTTCACTCTCCTTAACCTTCATTTATCTTGTTTTACTCTCTTTAACCCTCATTCATCTTGTTTTACTCTTTTAACCCTCATTCATCTTGTTTCTCTCTCTTTAACACTGATTCATCTTGTTTCACTCTGCTTAACCCTCCTTCATCTTGTTTCACTCTCTTTAACCCTCATTCATCTTGTTTCACTCTCTTTAATCCTCCTTCATGTCGATTCACTCCCTTTACCCCTCATTCATCTTGTTTCACTCTCTTTAACCCTCCTTCATCTTGTTTTACTCTCTTTAACCCTCATTCATCTTGTTTCACTCTCTTTAACCCTCATTCATCTAGTTTCACTCTGTTTGACCCTCATTCATCTTGTTTCACTCTCTTTAACCCTCATTCATTTTGTTTCACTCTCTTTAACCATCATTCATCTTGTTTCACTCTCTTTAACCCTACTTCATCTTGTTTCACTCTCTTTAACCCTCTTTCATCTTGTTTCACTCTCTTTGACGCCCCTTCATCTTGTTTCACTCTCTTTAAACCTCCTTCATCTTGCTTCACTCTCTTTAACACTCATTCATCTTGTTTCAGTCTGTTTAACCCTCATTCATCTTGTTTCACTCTCGTTAACCCTCCTTCACCTTGTTTCACTCTCTTTAAACCTCCTTCATCATGTTTCACTGTCTTTAACTCTCCTTCATCTTGTTTCACTCTCTTTAACCCTCCTTCATCTTGTTTCACTCTCTTTAACCCTCATTCATCTTGTTGCACTCTCTTTTACCCTCATTCATCCTGTTTCACTCTCTTTAACCCTCATTCATCTTGGTTCACTCTCATTAACACTCCTTCTTCTTGTTTCACTCTCTTTAACCCTCATTCATCTCGTTTCACTCCCTTTAACCCTCATTCATCTTGTTTCACTCTCTTTAACCCTCATTCATCTTGTTTCACTCTGGTTAACCCTCATTCATCTTGCTTCACTCTCTTTAACCCTCATTCATCTAGTTTCACTCTGTTTGACCCTCATTCATCTTGTTTCACTCTCTTTAACCCTCATTCATTTTGTTTCACTCTCTTTAACCATCATTCATCTTGTTTCACTCTCTTTAACCCTCCTTCATCTTGTTTCACTCTCTTTAACCCTCTTTCATCTTGTTTCACTCTCTTTGACGCCCCTTCATCTTGTTTCACTCTCTTTAAACCTCCTTCATCTTGCTTCACTCTCTTTAACGCTCATTCATCTTGCTTCAGTCTGTTTAACCCTCATTCATCTTGTTTCACTCTCGTTAACCCTCCTTCACCTTGTTTCACTCTCTTTAACCCTCCTTCATCATGTTTCACTGTCTTTAACTCTCCTTCATCTTGTTTCACTCTCATTAACACTCCTTCTTCTTGTTTCCCTCTCTTTAACCCTCATTCATCTCGTTTCACTCCCTTTAACCCTCATTCATCTTGTTTCACTCTCTTTAACCCTCATTCATTATGTTTCACTCTCTTTAACCCTCATTCATCTTGTTTCACTCTCTTTAACCCTCATTCATCTTGTTTCACTCTCTTTCACCCTCATTCATCTTGTCACACTCTCTTTAACCCTCATTCTTCTTGTTTCACTCTCTTTCACCCTTCTTCATCTTGTTTCACTCTGTTTAACCCTCCTTCATCTTGTTTCATTCTCTTCAAACGTCATTTACCTTGTTTCACTCTCTTTAACACTCATTCATTTTGTTTCACTCTCTTCAACCTCCTTTATCTAGTTTCACCCTCTTTAACACTCATTCATCTTGTTTCACTCTGTTTAACCCTCATTCATCTTGCTTCACTCTCTTTAACCCTCATTCATCTAGTTTCACTCTGTTTGACCCTCATTCATCTTGCTTCACTCTCTTTAACCCTCATTCACCTAATTTCACTCTGTTTGACCCTCATTCATCTTGTTTCACTCTCTTTAACCCTCATTCATTTTGTTTCACTCTCTTTAACCATCATTCATCTTGTTTCACTCTCTTTAACCCTCCTTCATCTTGTTTCACTCTCTTTAACCCTCTTTCATCTTGTTTCACTCTCTTTGACGCCCCTTCATCTTGTTTCACTCTCTTTAAACCTCTTTCATCTTACTTCACTCTCTTTAACCCTCATTCATCTTGTTTCACTCTCTTTAACCCTCATTCATCTCGTTTCAATCCCTTTAACCCTCATTCATCTTGTTTCACTCTCTTTAACCCTCATTCATTATGTTTCACTCTCTTTAACCCTCATTCATCTTGGTTCACTCTCATTAACACTCCTTCTTCTTGTTTCACTCTCTTTAACCCTCATTCATCTCGTTTCACTCCCTTTAACCCTCATTCATCTTGTTTCACTCTCTTTAACCCTCATTCATTTTGTTTCACTCTCTTTAACCATCATTCATCTTGTTTCTCTCTCTTTAACCCTCCTTCATCTTGTTTCACTCACTTTAACCCTCTTTCATCTTGTTTCACTCTCTTTGACGCCCCTTCATCTTGTTTCACTCTCTTTAAACCTCCTTCATCTTGCTTCACTCTCTTAACCCTCATTCATCTTGTTTCAGTCTGTTTAACCCTCATTCATCTTGTTTCACTCTCGTTAACCCTCCTTCATCTTGTTTCACTCTCTTTAACCCTCCTTCATCATGTTTCACTGTCTTTAACTCTCCTTCATCTTGTTTCACTCTCTTTAACCCTCCTTCATCTTGTTTCACTCTCTTTAACCCTCCTTCACCTTGTTTCACTCTCTTTAACCCTCCTTCATCTTGTTTCACTCTCTTTAACCCTCCTTCACCTTGTTTCACTCTCTTTAACCCTCCTTCATCTTGTTTCACTCTCTTTAACCCTCCTTCATCATGTTTCACTGTCTTTAACTCTCCTTCATCTTGTTTCACTCTCTTTAACCCTCCTTCATCTTGTTTCACTCTCTTTAACCCACATTCATCTTGTTGCACTCTCTTTTACCCTCATTCATCCTGTTTCACTCTCTTTAACCCTCATTCATCTTGGTTCACTCTCATTAACACTCCTTCTTCTTGTTTCCCTCTCTTTAACCCTCATTCATCTCGTTTCACTCCCTTTAACCCTCATTCATCTTGTTTCACTCTCTTTAACCCTCATTCATTATGTTTCACTCTCTTTAACCCTCATTCATCTTGTTTCACTCTCTTTAACCCTCATTCATCTTGTTTCACTCTCTTTCACCCTCATTCATCTTGTCACACTCTCTTTAACCCTCATTCTTCTTGTTTCACTCTCTTTCACCCTTCTTCATCTTGTTTCACTCTGTTTAACCCTCCTTCATCTTGTTTCATTCTCTTCAAACGTCATTTACCTTGTTTCACTCTCTTTAACACTCATTCATTTTGTTTCACTCTCTTCAACCTCCTTTATCTAGTTTCACCCTCTTTAACACTCATTCATCTTGTTTCACTCTGTTTAACCCTCATTCATCTTGCTTCACTCTCTTTAACCCTCATTCATCTAGTTTCACTCTGTTTGACCCTCATTCATCTTGCTTCACTCTCTTTAACCCTCATTCACCTAATTTCACTCTGTTTGACCCTCATTCATCTTGTTTCACTCTCTTTAACCCTCATTCATTTTGTTTCACTCTCTTTAACCATCATTCATCTTGTTTCACTCTCTTTAACCCTCCTTCATCTTGTTTCACTCTCTTTAACCCTCTTTCATCTTGTTTCACTCTCTTTGACGCCCCTTCATCTTGTTTCACTCTCTTTAAACCTCTTTCATCTTACTTCACTCTCTTTAACCCTCATTCATCTTGTTTCAGTCTGTTTAACCCTCATTCATCTTGTTTCACTCTCGTTAACCCTCCTTCATCTTGTTTCACTCTCTTTTACCCTCATTCATCCTGTTTCACTCTCTTTAACCCTCATTCATCTTGGTTCACTCTCATTAACACTCCTTCTTCTTGTTTCACTCTCTTTAACCCTCATTCATCTCGTTTCAATCCCTTTAACCCTCATTCATCTTGTTTCACTCTCTTTAACCCTCATTCATTATGTTTCACTCTCTTTAACCCTCATTCATCTTGGTTCACTCTCATTAACACTCCTTCTTCTTGTTTCACTCTCTTTAACCCTCATTCATCTCGTTTCACTCCCTTTAACCCTCATTCATCTTGTTTCACTCTCTTTAACCCTCATTCATTTTGTTTCACTCTCTTTAACCATCATTCATCTTGTTTCTCTCTCTTTAACCCTCCTTCATCTTGTTTCACTCACTTTAACCCTCTTTCATCTTGTTTCACTCTCTTTGACGCCCCTTCATCTTGTTTCACTCTCTTTAAACCTCCTTCATCTTGCTTCACTCTCTTTAACCCTCATTCATCTTGTTTCAGTCTGTTTAACCCTCATTCATCTTGTTTCACTCTCGTTAACCCTCCTTCATCTTGTTTCACTCTCTTTAACCCTCCTTCATCTTGTTTCACTCTCTTTAACCCTCATTCATCTTGTTGCACTCTCTTTTACTCTCATTCATCCTGTTTCACTCTCTTTAACCCTCATTCATCTCGGTTCACTCCCTTTAACCCTCATTCATCTTGTTTCACTCTCTTTAACCCTCATTCATTATGTTTCACTCTCTTTAACCCTCATTCATCTTGTTTCCCTCTCTTTAACCCTCATTCATCTTGTTTCACTCTCTTTCACCCTCATTCATCTTGTCACACTCTCTTTAACCCTCATTCATCTTGTTTCACACTCTTTACCCTCATTCATTATGTTTCACTCTCTTAAACCCACCTTCATCTCGTTTCACTCTCTTTAAGCCTCCTTCATCTCGTTTCACTCTCTTTAAACCCCCTCAATCTCGTTGCACTCTCTTTAACACTCCTTCATCTCGTTTCTCTCTCTTTAACCCTCCTTCATCTCGATTCATTCCCTTTACCCCTCATTTATCTTGCTTCACTCTCTTTAACCCTCCTACATCTCGTTTCACTCTCTTTAAACCTCCTTCATCTCGTTTCACCCTCTTTAACCCTCCTTCATCTCGTTTCACTCCCTTTAACCCTCATTCATCTTGTTTCACACTCTTTACCCTCATTCATTATGTTTCACTCTCTTAAACCCACCTTCATCTCGTTTCACTCTCTTTAAACCCCCTCAATCTCGTTGCACTCTCTTTAACACTCCTTCATCTCGTTTCTCTCTCTTCAACCCTCCTTCATCTCGATTCATTCCCTTTACCCCTCATTTATCTTGCTTCACTCTCTTTAACCCTCATTCATCTTGTTTCATTCTCTTTAAACGTCATTTACCTTGTTTCACTCTCTTTAACCCTCATTCATCCTGTTTCACTCTCTTTAACCCTCATTCATCTTGGTTCACTCTCATTAACACTCCTTCGTCTTGTTTCACTCTCTTTAACCCTCATTCATCTCGTTTCGCTCCCTTTAACCCTCGTTCATCTTGTTTCACTCTCTTTAACCCTCATACATTATGTTTCACTCTCTTTAACCCTCATTCATCTTGTTTCACTCTCTTTAACCCTCATTCATCTTGTTTAACTCTCTTTCACCCTCATTCATCTTGTCTCACTCTCTTTAACCCTCATTCATCTTGTTTCACTCTCTTTAACCCACTTTCGTCTTGTTTCACTCTCCTTAACCTTCATTCATCTTGTTTCACTCTCTTTCACGCTTCCTAATCTTGTTTCACTCTGTTTAACCCTCCTTCATCTTGTTTCACTCTCTTTAACCCTCCTTTATCTTGTTTCATTCTCCTTAACCTTCATTTATCTTGTTTTACTCTCTTTAACCCTCCTTCGACTTGTTTCACTCTCTTTAACCCTCATTCATCTTGTTTCACTCTCTTTAACCCTCATTCATCTTGTTTCACTCTCTTTAACCCTCATTCATCTTGTTTTACTCTCTTTAACCCTCCTTCGACTTGTTTCACTCTCTTTAACCCTCATTCATCTTGTTTCACTCTGTTTAACCTTCCTTCATCTTGTTTCACGCTCTTTAACCCTCATTCATCTTGTTTCACTCTCTTTAACCCTCCTTCATCTCGATTCACTCCCATTACCCCTCATTCATCTTGTTTCACTCTGTTTAACCCTCCTTCATCTTGTTTCACTCTGTTTAACTCTCCTTCATCTTGTTTCACCCTGTTTAACCCACATTCATCTTGTTTCACTCTGTTTAACCCTCATTCATCTTGCTTCACTCTCTTTAACCCTCATTCATCTAGTTTCACTCTGTTTGACCCTCATTCATCTTGTTTCAATCTCGTTAACCCTCATTCATTTTGTTTCACTCTCTTTAACCGTCATTCATTTCGTTTCACTCCCTTTAACCCTCATTCATCTTCTTTCACGCTCTTTAGCCCTCATTCATTCTGTTTCACTCTCTTTATCCCTCCTTCATCTCGATTCACTCCCATTACCCCTCATTCATCTTGTTTCACTCTGTTTAACCCTCCTTCATCTTGTTTCACTCTGTTTAACTCTCCTTCATCTTGTTTCACCCTGTTTAACCCACATTCATCTTGTTTCACTCTGTTTAACCCTCATTCATCTTGCTTCACTCTCTTTAACCCTCATTCATCTTGTTTCACTCTGTTTAACCCTCATTCATCTTGCTTCACTCTCTTTAACCCACCTTCGTCTTGTTTCACTCTCCTTAACCTTCATTCATCTTGTTTCACTCTCTTTCACCCTTCTTCATCTTGTTTCACTCTCTTTAACCCTCCTTCACCTTGTTTCATTCTCTTTTAACGTCATTTACCTTGTTTCACTCTCTTTAACCCACCTTCGTCTTGTTTCACTCTCCTTAACCTCCATTCATCTTGTTTCACTCTCTTTCACCCTTCTTCATCTTGTTTCACTCTGTTTAACCCTCCTTCATCTTGTTTCACTCTCTTTAACCCTCCTTCATCTTGTTTCATTCTCTTTAAACGTCATTTACCTTGTTTCACTCTCTTTAACCCTCATTCATTTTGTTTCACTCTGTTTAACCCGCCTTCATCTTGTTTCAGTCTCTTTAACCCTCCTTCATCTTATTTCATTCTCTTTAAACGTCATTTACCTTGTTTCACTCTCTTTAACCCTCATTCATTTTGTTTCACTCTCTTTAACCCTCCTTCATCTCGTTTCACTCTCTTTAACCCTCCTTCATCTCGTTTCACTCTCTTTAACCCCCCTCAATCTCGTTGCATTCTCTTTAACACTCCTTCATCTCGTTTCACTCTCGTTCAATCTCATTCATCTTGTTTCACTCTCTTTAACCGTCATTCATCTCGTTTCACTCTCTTTAACCCTCCTTCATCATGTTTCACTGTCTTTAACTCTCCTTCATCTTGTTTCACTCTCTTTAACCCTCATTCATCTTCTTTCACTCTCTTTAACCCTCATTCATCTTGTTTCACTCTGTTTAACCCGCATTCATCTTGTTTCATTCTCTTTAACCCTCCTTCATCTTGTTTCACTGCCTTTAACCCTCCTTCGTCTTGTTTCACTGTCTTTAACTCTCCTTCATCTTGTTTCACTCTCTTTAACCCTCATTCATCTTGTTTCACACTCTTTAAGCCTCCTTCATCTTGTTGCACTCTCTTTATCCCTCCTACATCTTGTTTCACTCTCTTTAACCCTCATTCAGCTTCTTTCTCTCACTTTAACCCGCATTTATCTTGTTTCACTATCTTTAACCCTCCTTCATCTTGTTTCACTCTCTTTAACCCTCCTTCATCTCGTTTCACTCTCTTTAACCCTCCTTCATCTCGTTTCACTCTCTTTAACCCTACTTCATCTCATTTCACACTCTTTAACCCTCCTTCATCTCGTTTCACTCTCTTCATCCCTCCTTCATCTCGTTTCTCTCTCTTTAACCCTCCTCCATCTCGTTTCACTCTCCTTAACCCTCCTACATCTCGTTTCACTCTCTTTAAACCTCCTTCATCTCGTTTCACTCTCTTTAACCCTCCTTCATCTCGTTTCACTCCCTTTAACCCTCATTCATCTTGTTTCACACTCTTTAACCCTCATTCATCTTGTTTCACTCTCTTTCACCCTCATTCATCTTGTCTCACTCTCTTTAACCCTGCTTCATCTTGTTTCACTCTCCTTAACCTTCATTTATCTTGTTTCACTCTCTTTAATGCCCCTTCATCTTGTTTCACTCTCTTTAACCCTCATTCATCTTGTGTCACTCTCTTTAACCCTCATTCATCTTGTTTCACTCTCTTTCACCCTCATTCATCTTGTCTCACTCTCTTTAACCCTCATTCATCTTGTTTCACTCTCTTTAACCCACCTTCGTCTTGTTTCACTCTCCTTAACCTTCATTCATCTTGTTTCACTCCTTTAACCCTCATTCATCTTGTTTCACTCTCTTTAACCCTCATTCGTCTTGTTTCACTCTCTTTAACCCTCATTCATCTTGTTTCACTCTCTGAAACCCTCATTCATCTTGTTTCACACTCTTTAACCCCCATTCATTTTGTTTTACTCTCTTTAACCCTCATTCATCTTGTTTCACTCTCTTTAACCCTCCTTCATCTTGTTTCACTCTCTTTAACGCCCCTTCGTCTTGTTTCGCTCTCTTTAACCCTCCTTCATCTTGTTTCACTCTCTTTAACGCCCCTTCATCTTGTTTCGCTCTCTTTAACCCTCCTTCATCTTGTTTCACGCTCTTTAACACCCCTTCGTCTTGTTTCGCTCTCTTTAACCCTCCTTCATCTTGTTTCACTCTCTTTAACGCGCCTTTGTCTTGTTTCACTCTCTTTAACCCTCCTTCATCTTGTTTCACTCTCTTTAACGCCCCTTCGTCTTGTTTCGCTCTCTTTAACCCTTGTTCATCTTGTTTCACTCTGTTTAACGCCCCTTCATCTTGTTTCATTCTCTTTCACCCTCCTTCATCTTGTTTCACTCTGTTTGACTCTCCTTCATCTTGTTTCACTCTCTTTAACCCTCCTTCATCTTGTTTCACACTCTTTAACCCTCCTTCATCTTGGTTCACTCTCTTTAACCGTCCTTGATCTTGTTTCACTCTCTTTAACCCTCCTTCATCTTGTTTCACCCTCTTTAACCCTCATTCAACTTGTTTCACTCTGTTTAACCCTCATTCATCTTGCGTCACTCTCTTTAACCCTCATTCATCTTGTTTCACTCTCGTTAACCCTCCTTCATCTCGTTTCACTCTCTTTAACCCTCCTTCACCTTGTTTCATACTCTTTAACCCTCATTCAACTTGTTTCACTCTCTTTAACCCTCCTTCATCTTGTTTCACTCTCTTTAACCCTCCTTCATCTTGTTGCACTCTCTTTAACCCTCATTCATCCTGTTTCACTCACTTTAACACTCCATCATCTCGTTTCACTCGCTTTAACACTCCATCATCTCGTTTCACTCTCTTTAACCCTCCTTCATCTCGTTTCAATCTCTTTAACCCTCCTTCATCTCATTTCACTGTCTTTAACCCTCCTTCATCTGGTTTCATACTCTTTAACCCTCATTCATCTTGTTTCCCTCTCTTTAACGCCCCTTCATCTTGTTTCATTTTCTTTCACCCTCCTTCATCTTGTTTCACTCTGTTTAACTCTCCTTCATCCTGTTTCACTCTCTTTAACCCTCCTTCATCTTGTTTCACCCTCTTTAACCCTCCTTCATCATGTTTCACTCTGTTTAACTCTCCTTCATCCTGTTTCACTCTCTTTAACCCTCCTTCATCTTGTTTCACCCTCTTTAACCCTCATTCATCTTGTTTCACTCTGTTTAACCCTCATTGATCTTCCTTCACTCTCTTTAACCCTCATTCATCTTGTTTCACTCTCTTTAACCCTCATTCATCTTGTTTCACTCTCGTTAACCCTCCTTCATCTTGTTTCACTCTCTTTAACCCTCCTTCATCATGTTTCACAGTCTTTAACTCTCATTCATCCTGTTTCACTCGCTTTAACCCTCATTCATCTTGGTTCACTCTCATGAACACTCCTTCGTCTTGTTTCACTCTCTTTAACCGTCATTCATCTCGTTTCAATCTCTTTAACCCTCCTTCATCTCATTTCACTCTCTTTAACCCTCCTTCATCTGGTTTCATACTCTTTAACCCTCATTCATCTTGTTTCCCTCCCTTTAACGCCCCTTCATCTTGTTTCATTTTCTTTCACCCTCCTTCATCTTGTTTCGCTCTGTTTAACTCTCCTTCATCTTGTTTCACTCTCTTTAACCCTCCTTCATCTTGTTTCACCCTCTTTAACCCTCATTCATCTTGTTTCACTCTCTTTAACCCTCATTCATCTCGTTTCACTCCCTTTTACCCTCATTCATCTTGTTTCACTCTCTTTAACCCTCATTCATCTTGTTTCACTCTCTTTAACTCTCATTCATTATATTTCACTCTCTTTAACCCTCATTCATCTTGTTTCACTCTCTTTAACCCTCATTCATCTTGTTTCACTTTCTTTCACCCTCATTCATCTTGTCTCACTCTCTTTAACCCTCATTCATCTTGTTTCACTCTCTTTAACCCTCATTCATCTTGTTTCACTCTCGTTAACCCTCCTTCATCTTGTTTCACTCTCTTTAACCCTCCTTCATCATGTTTCACTGCCTTTAACTCTCCTTCATCTTGTTTCACTCTCTTTAACCCTCATTCATCTTGTTGCACTCTCTTTAACCCTCATTCATCCTGTTTCACTCGCTTTAACCCTCATTCATCTTGGTTCACTCTCATGAACACTCCTTCATCTTGTTTCACTCTATTTAACCCATTTTCGTCTTGTTTCACTCTCCTTAACCTTCATTCATCTTGTTTCACTCTCTTTCACCCTGCTTCATCTTGTTTCACTCTGTTTAACCGTCATTTACCTTGTTTCACTCTCTTTAACCCTCATTCATTTTGTTTCACTCTCTTTAACCCTCATTCATCTTGTTTCACTCTCTTAAACCCTCATTCATCTTGTTTCACTCTCGTTAACCCTCCTTCATCTTGTTTCACTCTCTTTAACCCTCCTTCATCATGTTTCACTGCCTTTAACTCTCCTTCATCTTGTTTCACTCTCTTTAACCCTCCTTCATCTTGTTGCACTCTCTTTAACCCTCATTTATCCTGTTTCACTCGCTTTAACCCTCATTCATCTTGGTTCACTCTCATGAACACTCCTTCATCTTGTTTCACTCTATTTAACCCTCATTCATCTCGTTTCACTCCCTTTAACCCTCATTCATCTTGTTTCACTCTCTATAACCCTCATTCATTATGTTTCACTCTCTTTAACCCTCATTCATCTTGTTTCACTCTCTTTTACCCTCATTCATCTTGTTTCAATCTCTTTCACCCTCATTCATCTTGTCTCACTCTCTTTAACCCTCATTCATCTTGTTTCACTCTCTTGAACCCACCTTCGTCTTGTTTCACTCTCCTTCACCTTCATTCATCTTGTTTCTCTCTCTTTCACCCTGCTTCATCTTGTTTCACTCTGTTTAATCGTCATTTACCTTGTTTCACTCTCTTTAACCCTCATTCATCTCGTTTCACTCTCTTTAACCCTCCTTCATCTTGTTTCATACTCTTTAACCCTCATTCATCTTGTTTCACTCTCTTTAACCCTCCTTCATCTTGTTTCACTCTCTTTCACCCTGCTTCATCTTGTTTCACTCTCCTTAACCCTCCTTCTTCCTCTTTCACTCTCTTTAAGACTCCATCATCTCGTTTCACTCTCTTTAACCCTCCTTCATCTCGTTTCAATCTCTTTAACCCTCCTTCATCTCGTTTCACTCTCTTTAACCCTCCTTCATCTTGTTTCATACTCTTTAACCCTCATTCATCTTGTTTCACTCTCTTTAACCCTCCTTCATCTTGTTTCACTCTCTTTAACCCTCCTTCATCTTGTTTCATACTCTTTAACCCTCATTCATCTTGTTTCACTCTCTTTAACCCTCCTTCATCTTGTTTCACTCTCTTTCACCCTCATTCATCTTGTTTCACTCTCCTTAACCCTCCTTCTTCCTCTTTCACTCTCTTTAAGACTCCATCATCTCGTTTCACTCTCTTTAACCCTCCTTCATCTCGTTTCAATCTCTTTAACCCTCCTTCATCTCGTTTCACTCTCTTTAACACTCCTTCATCTTGTTTCATACTCTTTAACCCTCATTCATCTTGTTTCACTCTCTTTAACCCTCATTCATCATGTTTCACTCTCTTTAACACCCCTTCACCTTGTTTCATACTCTTTAACCCTCATTCATCTTGTTTCACTCTCTTTAACCCTCCTTCATCTTGTTTCACTCTCTTTAACCCTCCTTCATCTTGTTGCACTCTCTTTAACCCTCATTCATCCTGTTTCACTCGCTTTAACACTCCATCATCTCGTTTCACTCGCTTTAACACTCCATCATCTTGTTTCACTCTCTTTCACCCTCATTCATCTTGTTTCACTCTCTTTAACCCTCCTTCATCTTGTTTCATACTCTTTAACCCTCATTCATCTTGTTTCACTCTCTTTAACCCTCCTTCATCTTGTTTCACTCTCTTTCACCCTCATTCATCTTGTTTCACTCTCCTTAACCCTCCTTCTTCCTCTTTCACTCTCTTTAAGACTCCATCATCTCGTTTCACTCTCTTTAACCCTCCTTCATCTCGTTTCAATCTCTTTAACCCTCCTTCATCTCGTTTCACTCTCTTTAACACTCCTTCATCTTGTTTCATACTCTTTAACCCTCATTCATCTTGTTTCACTCTCTTTAACCCTCATTCATCATGTTTCACTCTCTTTAACACCCCTTCACCTTGTTTCATACTCTTTAACCCTCATTCATCTTGTTTCACTCTCTTTAACCCTCCTTCATCTTGTTTCACTCTCTTTAACCCTCCTTCATCTTGTTGCACTCTCTTTAACCCTCATTCATCCTGTTTCACTCGCTTTAACACTCCATCATCTCGTTTCACTCGCTTTAACACTCCATCATCTCGTTTCACTCTCTTTAACCCTCCTTCATCTCGTTTCAATCTCTTTAACCCTCCTTCATCTCATTTCACTCTCTTTAACCCTCCTTCATCTGGTTTCATACTCTTTAACCCTCATTCATCTTGTTTCCCTCTCTTTAACGCCCCTTCATCTTGTTTCATTTTCTTTCACCCTCCTTCATCTTGTTTCACTCTGTTTAACTCTCCTTCATCCTGTTTCACTCTCTTTAACCCTCCTTCATCTTGTTTCACCCTCTTTAACCCTCATTCATCTTGTTTCACTCTGTTTAACCCTCATTGATCTTGCTTCACTCTCTTTAACCCTCATTCATCTTGTTTCACTCTCTTTAACCCTCATTCATCTTGTTTCACTCTCGTTAACCCTCCTTCATCTTGTTTCACTCTCTTTAACCCTCCTTCATCATGTTTCACTGCCTTTAACTCTCCTTCATCTTGTTTCACTCTCTTTAACCCTCCTTCATCTTGTTGCACTCTCTTTAAACCTCATTCATCCTGTTTCACTCGCTTTAACCCTCATTCATCTTGGTTCACTCTCATGAACACTCCTTCGTCTTGTTTCACTCTCTTTAACCGTCATTCATCTCGTTTCACTCCCTTTTACCCTCATTCATCTTGTTTCACTCTCTTTAACCCTCATTCATCTTGTTTCACTCTCTTTAACCCTCATTCATCTTGTTTCACTCTCTTTAACCCTCATTCATCTTGTTTCACTCTCTTTCACCCTCATTCATCTTGTCTCACTCTCTTTAACCCTCATTCATCTTGTTTCACTCTCTTTAACCCTCCTTCATCTTGTTGCACTCTCTTTAACCCTCATTTATCCTGTTTCACTCGCTTTAACCCTCATTCATCTTGGTTCACTCTCATGAACACTCCTTCATCTTGTTTCACTCTATTTAACCCTCATTCATCTCGTTTCACTCCCTTTAACCCTCATTCATCTTGTTTCACTCTCTATAACCCTCATTCATTATGTTTCACTCTCTTTAACCCTCATTCATCTTGTTTCACTCTCTTTTACCCTCATTCATCTTGTTTCAATCTCTTTCACCCTCATTCATCTTGTCTCACTCTCTTTAACCCTCATTTATCTTGTTTCACTCTCTTGAACCCACCTTCGTCTTGTTTCACTCTCCTTCACCTTCATTCATCTTGTTTCTCTCTCTTTCACCCTGCTTCATCTTGTTTCACTCTGTTTAATCGTCATTTACCTTGTTTCACTCTCTTTAACCCTCATTCATCTCGTTTCACTCTCTTTAATCCTCCTTCATCTTGTTTCATACTCTTTAACCCTCATTCATCTTGTTTCACTCTCTTTAACCCTCCTTCATCTTGTTTCACTCTCTTTCACCCTGCTTCATCTTGTTTCACTCTCCTTAACCCTCCTTCTTCCTCTTTCACTCTCTTTAAGACTCCATCATCTCGTTTCACTCTCTTTAACCCTCCTTCATCTCGTTTCAATCTCTTTAACCCTCCTTCATCTCGTTTCACTCTCTTTAACCCTCCTTCATCTTGTTTCATACTCTTTAACCCTCATTCATCTTGTTTCACTCTCTTTAACCCTCCTTCATCTTGTTTCACTCTCTTTAACCCTCCTTCATCTTGTTTCATACTCTTTAACCCTCATTCATCTTGTTTCACTCTCTTTAACCCTCCTTCATCTTGTTTCACTCTCTTTCACCCTCATTCATCTTGTTTCACTCTCCTTAACCCTCCTTCTTCCTCTTTCACTCTCTTTAAGACTCCATCATCTCGTTTCACTCTCTTTAACCCTCCTTCATCTCGTTTCAATCTCTTTAACCCTCCTTCATCTCGTTTCACTCTCTTTAACCCTCCTTCATCTTGTTTCATACTCTTTAACCCTCATTCATCTTGTTTCACTCTCTTTAACCCTCATTCATCATGTTTCACTCTCTTTAACGCCCCTTCACCTTGTTTCATACTCTTTAACCCTCATTCATCTTGTTTCACTCTCCTTAACCCTCCTTCTTCCTCTTTCACTCTCTTTAAGACTCCATCATCTCGTTTCACTCTCTTTAACCCTCCTTCATCTCGTTTCAATCTCTTTAACCCTCCTTCATCTCGTTTCACTCTCTTTAACACTCCTTCATCTTGTTTCATACTCTTTAACCCTCATTCATCTTGTTTCACTCTCTTTAACCCTCATTCATCATGTTTCACTCTCTTTAACACCCCTTCACCTTGTTTCATACTCTTTAACCCTCATTCATCTTGTTTCACTCTCTTTAACCCTCCTTCATCTTGTTTCACTCTCTTTAACCCTCCTTCATCTTGTTGCACTCTCTTTAACCCTCATTCATCCTGTTTCACTCGCTTTAACACTCCATCATCTCGTTTCACTCGCTTTAACACTCCATCATCTCGTTTCACTCTCTTTAACCCTCCTTCATCTCGTTTCAATCTCTTTAACCCTCCTTCATCTCATTTCACTCTCTTTAACCCTCCTTCATCTGGTTTCATACTCTTTAACCCTCATTCATCTTGTTTCCCTCTCTTTAACGCCCCTTCATCTTGTTTCATTTTCTTTCACCCTCCTTCATCTTGTTTCACTCTGTTTAACTCTCCTTCATCCTGTTTCACTCTCTTTAACCCTCCTTCATCTTGTTTCACCCTCTTTAACCCTCATTCATCTTGTTTCACTCTGTTTAACCCTCATTGATCTTGCTTCACTCTCTTTAACCCTCATTCATCTTGTTTCACTCTCTTTAACCCTCATTCATCTTGTTTCACTCTCGTTAACCCTCCTTCATCTTGTTTCACTCTCTTTAACCCTCCTTCATCATGTTTCACTGCCTTTAACTCTCCTTCATCTTGTTTCACTCTCTTTAACCCTCCTTCATCTTGTTGCACTCTCTTTAAACCTCATTCATCCTGTTTCACTCGCTTTAACCCTCATTCATCTTGGTTCACTCTCATGAACACTCCTTCGTCTTGTTTCACTCTCTTTAACCGTCATTCATCTCGTTTCACTCCCTTTTACCCTCATTCATCTTGTTTCACTCTCTTTAACCCTCATTCATCTTGTTTCACTCTCTTTAACCCTCATTCATCTTGTTTCACTCTCTTTAACCCTCATTCATCTTGTTTCACTCTCTTTCACCCTCATTCATCTTGTCTCACTCTCTTTAACCCTCATTCATCTTGTTTCACTCTCTTTAACCCTCCTTCATCTTGTTGCACTCTCTTTAACCCTCATTTATCCTGTTTCACTCGCTTTAACCCTCATTCATCTTGGTTCACTCTCATGAACACTCCTTCATCTTGTTTCACTCTATTTAACCCTCATTCATCTCGTTTCACTCCCTTTAACCCTCATTCATCTTGTTTCACTCTCTATAACCCTCATTCATTATGTTTCACTCTCTTTAACCCTCATTCATCTTGTTTCACTCTCTTTTACCCTCATTCATCTTGTTTCAATCTCTTTCACCCTCATTCATCTTGTCTCACTCTCTTTAACCCTCATTTATCTTGTTTCACTCTCTTGAACCCACCTTCGTCTTGTTTCACTCTCCTTCACCTTCATTCATCTTGTTTCTCTCTCTTTCACCCTGCTTCATCTTGTTTCACTCTGTTTAATCGTCATTTACCTTGTTTCACTCTCTTTAACCCTCATTCATCTCGTTTCACTCTCTTTAATCCTCCTTCATCTTGTTTCATACTCTTTAACCCTCATTCATCTTGTTTCACTCTCTTTAACCCTCCTTCATCTTGTTTCACTCTCTTTCACCCTGCTTCATCTTGTTTCACTCTCCTTAACCCTCCTTCTTCCTCTTTCACTCTCTTTAAGACTCCATCATCTCGTTTCACTCTCTTTAACCCTCCTTCATCTCGTTTCAATCTCTTTAACCCTCCTTCATCTCGTTTCACTCTCTTTAACCCTCCTTCATCTTGTTTCATACTCTTTAACCCTCATTCATCTTGTTTCACTCTCTTTAACCCTCCTTCATCTTGTTTCACTCTCTTTAACCCTCCTTCATCTTGTTTCATACTCTTTAACCCTCATTCATCTTGTTTCACTCTCTTTAACCCTCCTTCATCTTGTTTCACTCTCTTTCACCCTCATTCATCTTGTTTCACTCTCCTTAACCCTCCTTCTTCCTCTTTCACTCTCTTTAAGACTCCATCATCTCGTTTCACTCTCTTTAACCCTCCTTCATCTCGTTTCAATCTCTTTAACCCTCCTTCATCTCGTTTCACTCTCTTTAACCCTCCTTCATCTTGTTTCATACTCTTTAACCCTCATTCATCTTGTTTCACTCTCTTTAACCCTCATTCATCATGTTTCACTCTCTTTAACGCCCCTTCACCTTGTTTCATACTCTTTAACCCTCATTCATCTTGTTTCACTCTCTTTAACCCTCCTTCATCTTGTTTCACTCTCTTTAACCCTCCTTCATCTTGTTGCACTCTCTTTAACCCTCATTCATCCTGTTTCACTCGCTTTAACACTCCATCATCTCGTTTCACTCGCTTTAACACTCCATCATCTCGTTTCACTCTCTTTAACCCTCCTTCATCTCGTTTCAATCTCTTTAACCCTCCTTCATCTCATTTCACTCTCTTTAACCCTCCTTCATCTGGTTTCATACTCTTTAACCCTCATTCATCTTGTTTCCCTCTCTTTAACGCCCCTTCATCTTGTTTCATTTTCTTTCACCCTCCTTCATCTTGTTTCACTCTGTTTAACTCTCCTTCATCCTGTTTCACTCTCTTTAACCCTCCTTCATCTTGTTTCACCCTCTTTAACCCTCATTCATCTTGTTTCACTCTGTTTAACCCTCATTGATCTTGCTTCACACTCTTTAACCCTCATTCATCTTGTTTCACTCTCTTTAACCCTCATTCATCTTGTTTCACTCTCGTTAACCCTCCTTCATCTTGTTTCACTCTCTTTAACCCTCCTTCATCATGTTTCACTGCCTTTAACTCTCCTTCATCTTGTTTCACTCTCTTTAACCCTCCTTCATCTTGTTGCACTCTCTTTAAACCTTATTCATCCTGTTTCACTCGCTTTAACCCTCATTCATCTTGGTTCACTCTCATGAACACTCCTTCGTCTTGTTTCACTCTCTTTAACCGTCATTCATCTCGTTTCACTCCCTTTTACCCTCATTCATCTTGTTTCACTCTCTTTAACCCTCATTCATCTTGTTTCACTCTCTTTAACCCTCATTCATTATATTTCACTCTCTTTAACCCTCATTCATCTTGTTTCACTCTCTTTCACCCTCATTCATCTTGTCTCACTCTCTTTAACCCTCATTCATCTTGTTTCACTCTCTTTAACCCACCTTCGTCTTGTTTCACTCTCCTTAACCTTCATTCATCTTGTTTCACTCTCTTTCACACTGCTTCATCTTGTGTCACTCTGTTTAACCGTCATTTACCTTGTTTCACTCTCTTTAACCCTCATTTATTTTGTTTTACTCTCTTTAACCCTCATTCATCTTGTTTCACTCTCGTTAACCCTCCTTCATCTTGTTTCACTCTCTTTAACCCTCCTTCATCATGTTTCACTGCCTTTAACTCTCCTTCATCTTGTTTCACTCTCTTTAACCCTCATTCATCTTGTTGCACTCTCTTTAACCCTCATTCATCCTGTTTCACTCGCTTTAACCCTCATTCATCTTGGTTCACTCTCATGAACACTCCTTCATCTTGTTTCACTCTATTTAACCCTCATTCATCTTGTTTCACTCCCTTTAACCCTCATTCATCTTGTTTCACTCTCTTTAACCCTCATTCATTATGTTTCACTCTCTTTAAACCTCATTCATCTTGTCTCACTCTCTTTAACCCTCATTCATCTTGTTTCACTCTCTTTAACCCACCTTCATCTGGTTTCACTCTCTGTAACCCTCATTCATCTTGTTTCACTCTCTTTAACCCTCATTCATCTTGTTTCACTCTCTTTAACCCTCCTTCATCTTGTTTCACTCTGTTTAACTCTCCTTCATCTTGTTTCACTCTCCTTAACCTTCATTTATCTTGTTTCACTCTCTTTAACGCCCCATCATCTTGTTTTACTCTCTTTAACCCTCATTTATCTTGTTTCACTCTCTTTAACCCTCATTCATCTTGTTTTACTCTCTTTAACCCTCCTTCGACTTGTTTCACTCTCTTTAACCCTCATTCATCTTGTTTCACTCTCTTTAACCCTCATTCATCTTGTTTCACTCTCTTTAACCCTCCTTCATCTTGTTTCACTCTGTTTAACTCTCCTTCATCTTGTTTCACTCTCCTTAACCTTCATTTATCTTGTTTCACTCTCTTTAACGCCCCTTCATCTTGTTGCACTCTCTTTAAACCTTATTCATCCTGTTTCACTCGCTTTAACCCTCATTCATCTTGGTTCACTCTCATGAACACTCCTTCGTCTTGTTTCACTCTCTTTAACCGTCATTCATCTCGTTTCACTCCCTTTTACCCTCATTCATCTTGTTTCACTCTCTTTAACCCTCATTCATCTTGTTTCACTCTCTTTAACCCTCATTCATTATATTTCACTCTCTTTAACCCTCATTCATCTTGTTTCACTCTCTTTCACCCTCATTCATCTTGTCTCACTCTCTTTAACCCTCATTCATCTTGTTTCACTCTCTTTAACGCCCCTTCATCTTGTTGCACTCTCTTTAAACCTTATTCATCTTGTTTCACTCTCCTTAACCTTCATTTATCTTGTTTCACTCTCTTTAACGCCCCTTCATCTTGTTTCACTCTCTTTAACCCTCATTTATCTTGTTTCACACTCTTTAACCCTCATTCATCTTGTTTTACTCTCTTTAACCCTCCTTCGACTTGTTTCACTCTCTTTAACCCTCATTCATTTTGTTTCACTCTCTTTAACCCTCCTTCATCTGGTTTCACTCTCTGTAAACCTCATTCATCTTGTTTCACTCTCTTTAACCCTCATTCATCTTGTTTCACTCTCTTTAACCCTCCTTCATCTTGTTTCACTCTGTTTAACTCTCCTTCATCTTGTTTCACTCTCTTTAACCCTCCTTCATCTTGTTTCACCCTCTTTAACCCTCATTCATCTTGTTTCACTCTGTTTAACCCTCATTGATCTTGCTTCACTCTCTTTAACCCTCATTCATCTTGTTTCACTCTCTTTAACCCTCATTCATCTTGTTTCACTCTCGTTAACCCTCCTTCATCTTGTTTCACTCTCTTTAACCCTCCTTCATCATGTTTCACTGTCTTTAACTCTCCTTCATCTTGTTTCACTCTCTTTAACCCTCCTTCATCTTGTTGCACTCTCTTTAACCCTCATTCATCCTGTTTCACTCGCTTTAACCCTCATTCATCTTGGTTCACTCTCATGAACACTCCTTTGTCTTGTTTCACTCTCTTTAACCCTCATTCATCTCGTTTCACTCCCTTTTACCCTCATTCATCTTGTTTCACTCTCTTTAACCCTCATTCATCTTGTTTCACTCTCTTTAACCCTCATTCATTATATTTCACTCTCTTTAACCCTCATTCATCTTGTTTCACTCTCTTTAACCCTCATTCATCTTGTTTCACTCTCTTTCACCCTCATTCATCTTGTTTTACTCTCTTTAACCCTCCTTCGACTTGTTTCACTCTCTTTAACCCTCATTCATTTTGTTTCACTCTCTTTAACCCTCCTTCATCTGGTTTCACTCTCTGTAACCCTCATTCATCTTGTTTCACTCTCTTTAACCCTCATTCATCTTGTTTCACTCTCTTTAACGCTCATTCATCTTGTTTCACTCTCTTTAACCCTCATTCATCTTGTTTCACTCTCTTTAACCGTCATTCATCTTGTTTCACTCTCTTTAACCGTCATTCATCTTGTTTCACTCTCTTTAACCTTCCTTCATCCTGTTTCACTCTCTTTAAACCTCCTTCATCTTTTATCACTCTCTTTAACGCCCCTTCATCTGTTTCACTCTCTTTAACCCTCCTTCATCTTGTTTCATTCTCTTTAACCGTCAATCACCTTGTTTCACTCTCTTTAACCCTCATTCATCTTGTTTCACTCTCTTTAACCCTCATTCATCTTGTTTCACTCTCTTTAACCCTCCATCATCTTGTTTCACTCTCCTTAACCTTCATTCATCTTGTTTCACTCTCTTTAACACTCCTTCATCTTGTTTCACTCTCTTTAACCCTCCTTCATTTTATTTCACTCTCTTTAACCCTCCTTCATCTTGTTTCATACTCTTTAACCGTCATTCACCTTGTTTCACTCTCTTTAACCCTCATTCATCTTGTTTCACTCTCTTTAACCCTCATTCATCTTGTTTCACTCTCGTTAACCCTCCTTCATCTTGTTTCACTCTCTTTGACCCTCCTTCATCATGTTTCACTGCCTTTAACTCTCCTTCATCTTGTTTCACTCTCTTTAACCCTCCTTCATCTTGTTGCACTCTCTTTAACCCTCATTCATCCTGTTTCACTCGCTTTAACCCTCATTCACCTTGGTTCACTCTCATGAACACTCCTTCATCTTGTTTCACTCTATTTAACCAACCTTCGTCTGGTTTCACTCTCCTTAACCTTCATTCATCTTGTTACACTCTCTTTCACCCTGCTTCATCTTGTTTCACTCTGTTTAACCGTCATTTACCTTGTTTCACTCTCTTTAACCCTCATTCATCTTGTTTCACTCTCTTTAACCCTGCTTCATCTTGTTTCACTCTCCTTAACCTTCATTTATCTTGTTTCACTCTCTTTAACGCCCCTTCATCTTGTTTCACTCTCTTTAACCCTCATTTATCTTGTTTCACTCTCTTTAACCCTCATTCATCTTGTTTTACTCTCTTTAACCCTCCTTCGACTTGTTTCACTCTCTTTAACCCTCATTCATTTTGTTTCACTCTCTTTAACCCTCCTTCATCTGGTTTCACTCTCTGTAACCCTCATTCATCTTGTTTCACTCTCTTTAACCCTCATTCATCTTGTTTCACTCTCTTTAACCCTCCTTCATCTTGTTTCACTCTGTTTAACTCTCCTTCATCTTGTTTCACTCTCTTTAACCCTCCTTCATCTTGTTTCACCCTCTTTAACCCTCATTCATCTTGTTTCACTCTGTTTAACCCTCATTGATCTTGCTTCACTCTCTTTAACCCTCATTCATCTTGTTTCACTCTCTTTAACCCTCATTCATCTTGTTTCACTCTCGTTAACCCTCCTTCATCTTGTTTCACTCTCTTTAACCCTCCTTCATCATGTTTCACTGTCTTTAACTCTCCTTCATCTTGTTTCACTCTCTTTAACCCTCCTTCATCTTGTTGCACTCTCTTTAACCCTCATTCATCCTGTTTCACTCGCTTTAACCCTCATTCATCTTGGTTCACTCTCATGAACACTCCTTTGTCTTGTTTCACTCTCTTTAACCCTCATTCATCTCGTTTCACTCCCTTTTACCCTCATTCATCTTGTTTCACTCTCTTTAACCCTCATTCATCTTGTTTCACTCTCTTTAACCCTCATTCATTATATTTCACTCTCTTTAACCCTCATTCATCTTGTTTCACTCTCTTTAACCCTCATTCATCTTGTTTCACTCTCTTTCACCCTCATTCATCTTGTTTTACTCTCTTTAACCCTCCTTCGACTTGTTTCACTCTCTTTAACCCTCATTCATTTTGTTTCACTCTCTTTAACCCTCCTTCATCTGGTTTCACTCTCTGTAACCCTCATTCATCTTGTTTCACTCTCTTTAACCCTCATTCATCTTGTTTCACTCTCTTTAATGCTCATTCATCTTGTTTCACTCTCTTTCACCCTCATTCATCTTGTCTCACTCTCTTTAACCCTCATTCATCTTGTTTCACTCTCTTTAACGCCCCTTCATCTTGTTGCACTCTCTTTAAACCTTATTCATCCTGTTTCACTCGCTTTAACCCTCATTCATCTTGGTTCACTCTCATGAACACTCCTTCGTCTTGTTTCACTCTCTTTAACCGTCATTCATCTCGTTTCACTCCCTTTTACCCTCATTCATCTTGTTTCACTCTCTTTAACCCTCATTCATCTTGTTTCACTCTCTTTAACCCTCATTCATTATATTTCACTCTCTTTAACCCTCATTCATCTTGTTTCACTCTCTTTCACCCTCATTCATCTTGTCTCACTCTCTTTAACCCTCATTCATCTTGTTTCACTCTCTTTAACGCCCCTTCATCTTGTTGCACTCTCTTTAAACCTTATTCATCTTGTTTCACTCTCCTTAACCTTCATTTATCTTGTTTCACTCTCTTTAACGCCCCTTCATCTTGTTTCACTCTCTTTAACCCTCATTTATCTTGTTTCACACTCTTTAACCCTCATTCATCTTGTTTTACTCTCTTTAACCCTCCTTCGACTTGTTTCACTCTCTTTAACCCTCATTCATTTTGTTTCACTCTCTTTAACCCTCCTTCATCTGGTTTCACTCTCTGTAAACCTCATTCATCTTGTTTCACTCTCT
The DNA here is from genome assembly GCF_047496885.1 of Scyliorhinus torazame. Lineage (NCBI taxonomy): Eukaryota > Metazoa > Chordata > Chondrichthyes > Carcharhiniformes > Scyliorhinidae > Scyliorhinus > Scyliorhinus torazame. Next base: position 153,403,966 of record NC_092724.1, on the reverse strand, counting down.
TTAACCCTCATTCATCTTGTTTCACTCTCTTTAACCCTCCTTCATCTTGTTTCACTCTGTTCAACTCTCCTTCATCTTGTTTCACTCTCTTTAACCCTCCTTCATCTTGTTTCACCCTCTTTAACCCTCATTCATCTTGTTTCACTCTGTTTAACCCTCATTGATCTTGCTTCACTCTCTTTAACCCTCATTCATCTTGTTTCACTCTCTTTAACCCTCATTCATCTTGTTTCACTCTCGTTAACCCTCCTTCATCTTGTTTCACTCTCTTTAACCCTCCTTCATCATGTTTCACTGTCTTTAACTCTCCTTCATCTTGTTTCACTCTCTTTAACCCTCCTTCATCTTGTTGCACTCTCTTTAACCCTCATTCATCCTGTTTCACTCGCTTTAACCCTCATTCATCTTGGTTCACTCTCATGAACACTCCTTTGTCTTGTTTCACTCTCTTTAACCCTCATTCATCTCGTTTCACTCCCTTTTACCCTCATTCATCTTGTTTCACTCTCTTTAACCCTCATTCATCTTGTTTCACTCTCTTTAACCCTCATTCATTATATTTCACTCTCTTTAACCCTCATTCATCTTGTTTCACTCTCTTTAACCCTCATTCATCTTGTTTCACTCTCTTTCACCCTCATTCATCTTGTTTTACTCTCTTTAACCCTCCTTCGACTTGTTTCACTCTCTTTAACCCTCATTCATTTTGTTTCACTCTCTTTAACCCTCCTTCATCTGGTTTCACTCTCTGTAACCCTCATTCATCTTGTTTCACTCTCTTTAACCCTCATTCATCTTGTTTCACTCTCTTTAACGCTCATTCATCTTGTTTCACTCTCTTTAACCCTCATTCATCTTGTTTCACTCTCTTTAACCGTCATTCATCTTGTTTCACTCTCTTTAACCGTCATTCATCTTGTTTCACTCTCTTTAACCTTCCTTCATCCTGTTTCACTCTCTTTAAACCTCCTTCATCTTTTATCACTCTCTTTAACGCCCCTTCATCTGTTTCACTCTCTTTAACCCTCCTTCATCTTGTTTCATTCTCTTTAACCGTCAATCACCTTGTTTCACTCTCTTTAACCCTCATTCATCTTGTTTCACTCTCTTTAACCCTCATTCATCTTGTTTCACTCTCTTTAACCCTCCATCATCTTGTTTCACTCTCCTTAACCTTCATTCATCTTGTTTCACTCTCTTTAACACTCCTTCATCTTGTTTCACTCTCTTTAACCCTCCTTCATTTTATTTCACTCTCTTTAACCCTCCTTCATCTTGTTTCATACTCTTTAACCGTCATTCACCTTGTTTCACTCTCTTTAACCCTCATTCATCTTGTTTCACTCTCTTTAACCCTCATTCATCTTGTTTCACTCTCGTTAACCCTCCTTCATCTTGTTTCACTCTCTTTGACCCTCCTTCATCATGTTTCACTGCCTTTAACTCTCCTTCATCTTGTTTCACTCTCTTTAACCCTCCTTCATCTTGTTGCACTCTGTTTAACCCTCATTCATCCTGTTTCACTCGCTTTAACCCTCATTCACCTTGGTTCACTCTCATGAACACTCCTTCATCTTGTTTCACTCTATTTAACCAACCTTCGTCTGGTTTCACTCTCCTTAACCTTCATTCATCTTGTTACACTCTCTTTCACCCTGCTTCATCTTGTTTCACTCTGTTTAACCGTCATTTACCTTGTTTCACTCTCTTTAACCCTCATTCATCTTGTTTCACTCTCTTTAACCCTGCTTCATCTTGTTTCACTCTCCTTAACCTTCATTTATCTTGTTTCACTCTCTTTAACGCCCCTTCATCTTGTTTCACTCTCTTTAACCCTCATTTATCTTGTTTCACTCTCTTTAACCCTCATTCATCTTGTTTTACTCTCTTTAACCCTCCTTCGACTTGTTTCACTCTCTTTAACCCTCATTCATTTTGTTTCACTCTCTTTAACCCTCCTTCATCTGGTTTCACTCTCTGTAACCCTCATTCATCTTGTTTCACTCTCTTTAACCCTCATTCATCTTGTTTCACTCTCTTTAACCCTCCTTCATCTTGTTTCACTCTGTTTAACTCTCCTTCATCTTGTTTCACTCTCTTTAACCCTCCTTCATCTTGTTTCACCCTCTTTAACCCTCATTCATCTTGTTTCACTCTGTTTAACCCTCATTGATCTTGCTTCACTCTCTTTAACCCTCATTCATCTTGTTTCACTCTCTTTAACCCTCATTCATCTTGTTTCACTCTCGTTAACCCTCCTTCATCTTGTTTCACTCTCTTTAACCCTCCTTCATCATGTTTCACTGTCTTTAACTCTCCTTCATCTTGTTTCACTCTCTTTAACCCTCCTTCATCTTGTTGCACTCTCTTTAACCCTCATTCATCCTGTTTCACTCGCTTTAACCCTCATTCATCTTGGTTCACTCTCATGAACACTCCTTTGTCTTGTTTCACTCTCTTTAACCCTCATTCATCTCGTTTCACTCCCTTTTACCCTCATTCATCTTGTTTCACTATCTTTAACCCTCATTCATCTTGTTTCACTCTCTTTAACCCTCATTCATTATATTTCACTCTCTTTAACCCTCATTCATCTTGTTTCACTCTCTTTAACCCTCATTCATCTTGTTTCACTCTCTTTCACGCTCATTCATCTTGTTTTACTCTCTTTAACCCTCCTTCGACTTGTTTCACTCTCTTTAACCCTCATTCATTTTGTTTCATTCTCTTTAACCCTCCTTCATCTGGTTTCACTCTCTGTAACCCTCATTCATCTTGTTTCACTCTCTTTAACCCTCATTCATCTTGTTTCACTCTCTTTAACGCTCATTCATCTTGTTTCACTCTCTTTAACCCTCATTCATCTTGTTTCACTCTCTTTAACCGTCATTCATCTTGTTTCACTCTCTTTAACCGTCATTCATCTTGTTTCACTCTCTTTAACCTTCCTTCATCCTGTTTCACTCTCTTTAAACCTCCTTCATCTTTTATCACTCTCTTTAACGCCCCTTCATCTGTTTCACTCTCTTTAACCCTCCTTCATCTTGTTTCATTCTCTTTAACCGTCAATCACCTTGTTTCACTCTCTTTAACCCTCATTCATCTTGTTTCACTCTCTTTAACCCTCATTCATCTTGTTTCACTCTCTTTAACCCTCCATCATCTTGTTTCACTCTCCTTAACCTTCATTCATCTTGTTTCACTCTCTTTAACACTCCTTCATCTTGTTTCACTCTCTTTAACCCTCCTTCATTTTATTTCACTCTCTTTAACCCTCCTTCATCTTGTTTCATACTCTTTAACCGTCATTCACCTTGTTTCACTCTCTTTAACCCTCATTCATCTTGTTTCACTCTCTTTAACCCTCATTCATCTTGTTTCACTCTCGTTAACCCTCCTTCATCTTGTTTCACTCTCTTTGACCCTCCTTCATCATGTTTCACTGCCTTTAACTCTCCTTCATCTTGTTTCACTCTCTTTAACCCTCCTTCATCTTGTTGCACTCTCTTTAACCCTCATTCATCCTGTTTCACTCGCTTTAACCCTCATTCACCTTGGTTCACTCTCATGAACACTCCTTCATCTTGTTTCACTCTATTTAACCAACCTTCGTCTGGTTTCACTCTCCTTAACCTTCATTCATCTTGTTACACTCTCTTTCACCCTGCTTCATCTTGTTTCACTCTGTTTAACCGTCATTTACCTTGTTTCACTCTCTTTAACCCTCATTCATTTTGTTTCACTCTCTTTAACCCTCATTCATCTTGTTTCACTCTCTTTAACCCTCATTCATCTTGTTTCACTCTCGTTAACCCTCCTTCATCTTGTTTCACTCTCTTTAACCCTCCTTCATCATGTTTCACTGCCTTTAACTCTCCTTCATCTTGTTTCACTCTCTTTAACCCTCATTCATCTTGTTTCACTCTCTTTAACCGTCATTCATCTAGTTTCACTCTCTTTAACCGTCATTCATCTTGTTTCACTCTCTTTAACCTTCCTTCATCCTGTTTCACTCTCTTTAAACCTCCTTCATCTTTTATCACTCTCTTTAACGCCCCTTCATCTGTTTCACTCTCTTTAACCCTCCTTCATCTTGTTTCATTCTCTTTAACCGTCATTCACCTTGTTTCACTCTCTTTAACCCTCATTCATCTTGTTTCACTCTCTTTTACCCTCATTCATCTTGTTTCACTCTCTTTAACCCTCCATCATCTTGTTTCACTCTCCTTAACCTTCATTCATCTTGTTTCACTCTCTTTAACGCTCCTTCATCTTGTTTCCCTCTCTTTAACCCTCCTTCATTTTGTTTCACTCTCTTTAACCCTCCTTCATCTTGTTTCATACTCTTTAACCGTCATTCACCTTGTTTCACTCTCTTTAACCCTCATTCATCTTGTTTCACTGCCTTTAACCCTCCTTCATCTTGTTGCACTCTCTTTAACCCTCATTCATCCTGTTTCACTCGCTTTAACCCTCATTCACCTTGGTTCACTCTCATGAACACTCCTTCATCTTGTTTCACTCTATTTAACCCACCTTCGTCTTGTTTCACTCTCCTTAACCTTCATTCATCTTGTTTCACTCTCTTTCACCCTGCTTCATCTTATTTCACTCTGTTTAACCGTCATTTACCTTGTTTCACTCTCTTTAACCCTCATTCATTTTGTTTCACTCTCTTTAACCCTCATTCATCTTGTTTCACTCTCTTTAACCCTCATTCATCTTGTTTCACTCTCGTTAACCCTCCTTCATCTTGTTTCACTCTCTTTAACCCTCCTTCATCATGTTTCACTGCCTTTAACTCTCCTTCATCTTGTTTCACTCTCTTTAACCCTCATTCATCTTGTTTCACTCTCTTTAACCGTCATTCATCTAGTTTCACTCTCTTTAACCGTCATTCATCTTGTTTCACTCTCTTTAACCTTCCTTCATCCTGTTTCACTCTCTTTAAACCTCCTTCATCTTTTATCACTCTCTTTAACGCCCCTTCATCTGTTTCACTCTCTTTAACCCTCCTTCATCTTGTTTCATTCTCTTTAACCGTCATTCACCTTGTTTCACTCTCTTTAACCCTCATTCATCTTGTTTCACTCTCTTTAACCCTCATTCATCTTGTTTCACTCTCTTTAACCCTCCATCATCTTCTTTCACTCTCCTTAACCTTCATTCATCTTGTTTCACTCTCTTTAACGCTCCTTCATCTTGTTTCACTCTCTTTAACCCTCCTTCATTTTGTTTCACTCTCTTTAACCCTCCTTCATCTTGTTTCATACTCTTTAACCGTCATTCACCTTGTTTCACTCTCTTTAACCCTCATTCATCTTGTTTCACTCTCTTTAACTCTCCTTCATCTTGTTTTACTCTCTTTAACCCTCATTTATCTTGTTTCACTCTCTTTGACCCTCATTCATCTTCTTTCACTCTCTTTAACCCTCCTTCATCTTGTTTCACATCTCTTTAACCCTCCTTCATCTTGTTTCACTCTCTTTAACCCTCCTTCATAAAGAGTGTTTACAGTGCTTAACACCCACTGACAGCACTGTGTGCGGTTTGGTCCCCTTACCTCAGGGAGGATATTATTGCCATAGAGGGAGTGCGACAAAGCTTCACCAGACTTGGCAAGACTGGCTTATGCATTGAGATTGGACAAACTGGGTCTGTTGTGTCAAAGAATGAGAGCTGATCTCGTTAAAACCGACAAAATACTCAAAGGAATAGACAGGGGAGCTACAGGTAAGATGTTTCTCTTGGCTGGGAAGTCTCGAACCAGGAGCACAATTTCAAAATAAGGGGGAAGCCACGTCGGACCGAGATGAGGCGTGTTCTCTTTACAAAGAGGATTGTGAGTATTTGGGAATCTCTATCCCAGAGGGCTGTGAAAGCTCAGCCATTGAATGTGTTTAAAGCAGAGATTGATGTATTTCTGATTCACAATACTGTAAAGGGTTATGGGGATAGTGGGTGTAAAAGACTTTGATCCTACTCAAAGGCATAGCAATATCAATGGGCCGAATGGCCTACTCCTGTTCCTATGTTCCATGCCCATGCTGTGCACAAGAGATTCTTAACCTTTCTAACCCTGCTGCTATGTCTTGGTGCATCCCCAACATCCACAGCGGAGGTGGAGGTAGCCTGCTGACTGCCACGCCCTGTTGTTTGTGATGACCTTGGCAGCGATCCTCTGGAAAGCCAAGTCCTCCAGGGCCCAAGCCTGCCTCCAGGGTCCCGCTGTGTGGCAGTGCCACCTCCTTGGCCTGTGGAGCTGGAGTTGAAGCGGTCACAAGAAGAGAGGGGGTGAGATTCTCCGACCCCCCCGCCGGGTCGGAGAATCGCCGGGGGCTGGCGTGAATCCCGCCCCCACCGGTTGCCGAAGTTTCATTCTCTTTAACCGTCATTCACCTTGTTTCACTCTCTTTAACCCTCATTCATCTTGTTTCACTCTCTTTAACCCTCTTTCATCTTGTTTCACTCTCTTTAACCCTCCATCATCTTGTTTCACTCTCCTTAACCTTCATTCATCTTGTTTCACTCTCTTTAACGCTCCTTCATCTTGTTTCACTCTCTTTAACCCTCCTTCATTTTGTTTCACTCTCTTTAACCCTCCTTCATCTTGTTTCATACTCTTTAACCGTCATTCACCTTGTTTCACTCTCTTTAACCCTCATTCATCTTGTTTCACTGCCTTTAACTCTCCTTCATCTTGTTTCGCTCTCTTTAACCCTCCTTCATCTTGTTGCACTCTCTTTAACCCTCATTCATCCTGTTTCACTCACTTTAACCCTCATTCACCTTGGTTCACTCTCATGAACACTCCTTCATCTTGTTTCACTCTATTTAACCCACCTTCGTCTTGTTTCATTCTCTTTAACCGTCAATCACCTTGTTTCACTCTCTTTAACCCTCATTCATCTTGTTTCACTCTCTTTAACCCTCATTCATCTTTTATCACTCTCTTTAACGCCCCTTCATCTGTTTCACTCTCTTTAACCCTCCTTCATCTTGTTTCATTCTCTTTAACCGTCAATCACCTTGTTTCACTCTCTTTAACCCTCATTCATCTTGTTTCACTCTCTTTAACCCTCATTCATCTTGTTTCACTCTCTTTAACCCTCCATCATCTTGTTTCACTCTCCTTAACCTTCATTCATCTTGTTTCACTCTCTTTAACACTCCTTCATCTTGTTTCACTCTCTTTAACCCTCCTTCATTTTATTTCACTCTCTTTAACCCTCCTTCATCTTGTTTCATACTCTTTAACCGTCATTCACCTTGTTTCACTCTCTTTAACCCTCATTCATCTTGTTTCACTCTCTTTAACCCTCATTCATCTTGTTTCACTCTCGTTAACCCTCCTTCATCTTGTTTCACTCTCTTTGACCCTCCTTCATCATGTTTCACTGCCTTTAACTCTCCTTCATCTTGTTTCACTCTCTTTAACCCTCCTTCATCTTGTTGCACTCTCTTTAACCCTCATTCATCCTGTTTCACTCGCTTTAACCCTCATTCACCTTGGTTCACTCTCATGAACACTCCTTCATCTTGTTTCACTCTATTTAACCAACCTTCGTCTGGTTTCACTCTCCTTAACCTTCATTCATCTTGTTACACTCTCTTTCACCCTGCTTCATCTTGTTTCACTCTGTTTAACCGTCATTTACCTTGTTTCACTCTCTTTAACCCTCATTCATTTTGTTTCACTCTCTTTAACCCTCATTCATCTTGTTTCACTCTCTTTAACCCTCATTCATCTTGTTTCACTCTCGTTAACCCTCCTTCATCTTGTTTCACTCTCTTTAACCCTCCTTCATCATGTTTCACTGCCTTTAACTCTCCTTCATCTTGTTTCACTCTCTTTAACCCTCATTCATCTTGTTTCACTCTCTTTAACCGTCATTCATCTAGTTTCACTCTCTTTAACCGTCATTCATCTTGTTTCACTCTCTTTAACCTTCCTTCATCCTGTTTCACTCTCTTTAAACCTCCTTCATCTTTTATCACTCTCTTTAACGCCCCTTCATCTGTTTCACTCTCTTTAACCCTCCTTCATCTTGTTTCATTCTCTTTAACCGTCATTCACCTTGTTTCACTCTCTTTAACCCTCATTCATCTTGTTTCACTCTCTTTTACCCTCATTCATCTTGTTTCACTCTCTTTAACCCTCCATCATCTTGTTTCACTCTCCTTAACCTTCATTCATCTTGTTTCACTCTCTTTAACGCTCCTTCATCTTGTTTCCCTCTCTTTAACCCTCCTTCATTTTGTTTCACTCTCTTTAACCCTCCTTCATCTTGTTTCATACTCTTTAACCGTCATTCACCTTGTTTCACTCTCTTTAACCCTCATTCATCTTGTTTCACTGCCTTTAACCCTCCTTCATCTTGTTGCACTCTCTTTAACCCTCATTCATCCTGTTTCACTCGCTTTAACCCTCATTCACCTTGGTTCACTCTCATGAACACTCCTTCATCTTGTTTCACTCTATTTAACCCACCTTCGTCTTGTTTCACTCTCCTTAACCTTCATTCATCTTGTTTCACTCTCTTTCACCCTGCTTCATCTTATTTCACTCTGTTTAACCGTCATTTACCTTGTTTCACTCTCTTTAACCCTCATTCATTTTGTTTCACTCTCTTTAACCCTCATTCATCTTGTTTCACTCTCTTTAACCCTCATTCATCTTGTTTCACTCTCGTTAACCCTCCTTCATCTTGTTTCACTCTCTTTAACCCTCCTTCATCATGTTTCACTGCCTTTAACTCTCCTTCATCTTGTTTCACTCTCTTTAACCCTCATTCATCTTGTTTCACTCTCTTTAACCGTCATTCATCTAGTTTCACTCTCTTTAACCGTCATTCATCTTGTTTCACTCTCTTTAACCTTCCTTCATCCTGTTTCACTCTCTTTAAACCTCCTTCATCTTTTATCACTCTCTTTAACGCCCCTTCATCTGTTTCACTCTCTTTAACCCTCCTTCATCTTGTTTCATTCTCTTTAACCGTCATTCACCTTGTTTCACTCTCTTTAACCCTCATTCATCTTGTTTCACTCTCTTTAACCCTCATTCATCTTGTTTCACTCTCTTTAACCCTCCATCATCTTGTTTCACTCTCCTTAACCTTCATTCATCTTGTTTCACTCTCTTTAACGCTCCTTCATCTTGTTTCACTCTCTTTAACCCTCCTTCATTTTGTTTCACTCTCTTTAACCCTCCTTCATCTTGTTTCATACTCTTTAACCGTCATTCACCTTGTTTCACTCTCTTTAACCCTCATTCATCTTGTTTCACTCTCTTTAACTCTCCTTCATCTTGTTTTACTCTCTTTAACCCTCATTTATCTTGTTTCACTCTCTTTGACCCTCATTCATCTTCTTTCACTCTCTTTAACCCTCCTTCATCTTGTTTCACATCTCTTTAACCCTCCTTCATCTTGTTTCACTCTCTTTAACCCTCCTTCATAAAGAGTGTTTACAGTGCTTAACACCCACTGACAGCACTGTGTGCGGTTTGGTCCCCTTACCTCAGGGAGGATATTATTGCCATAGAGGGAGTGCGACAAAGCTTCACCAGACTTGGCAAGACTGGCTTATGCATTGAGATTGGACAAACTGGGTCTGTTGTGTCAAAGAATGAGAGCTGATCTCGTTAAAACCGACAAAATACTCAAAGGAATAGACAGGGGAGCTACAGGTAAGATGTTTCTCTTGGCTGGGAAGTCTCGAACCAGGAGCACAATTTCAAAATAAGGGGGAAGCCACGTCGGACCGAGATGAGGCGTGTTCTCTTTACAAAGAGGATTGTGAGTATTTGGGAATCTCTATCCCAGAGGGCTGTGAAAGCTCAGCCATTGAATGTGTTTAAAGCAGAGATTGATGTATTTCTGATTCACAATACTGTAAAGGGTTATGGGGATAGTGGGTGTAAAAGACTTTGATCCTACTCAAAGGCATAGCAATATCAATGGGCCGAATGGCCTACTCCTGTTCCTATGTTCCATGCCCATGCTGTGCACAAGAGATTCTTAACCTTTCTAACCCTGCTGCTATGTCTTGGTGCATCCCCAACATCCACAGCGGAGGTGGAGGTAGCCTGCTGACTGCCACGCCCTGTTGTTTGTGATGACCTTGGCAGCGATCCTCTGGAAAGCCAAGTCCTCCAGGGCCCAAGCCTGCCTCCAGGGTCCCGCTGTGTGGCAGTGCCACCTCCTTGGCCTGTGGAGCTGGAGTTGAAGCGGTCACAAGAAGAGAGGGGGTGAGATTCTCCGACCCCCCCGCCGGGTCGGAGAATCGCCGGGGGCTGGCGTGAATCCCGCCCCCACCGGTTGCCGAAGTTTCATTCTCTTTAACCGTCATTCACCTTGTTTCACTCTCTTTAACCCTCATTCATCTTGTTTCACTCTCTTTAACCCTCTTTCATCTTGTTTCACTCTCTTTAACCCTCCATCATCTTGTTTCACTCTCCTTAACCTTCATTCATCTTGTTTCACTCTCTTTAACGCTCCTTCATCTTGTTTCACTCTCTTTAACCCTCCTTCATTTTGTTTCACTCTCTTTAACCCTCCTTCATCTTGTTTCATACTCTTTAACCGTCATTCACCTTGTTTCACTCTCTTTAACCCTCATTCATCTTGTTTCACTGCCTTTAACTCTCCTTCATCTTGTTTCGCTCTCTTTAACCCTCCTTCATCTTGTTGCACTCTCTTTAACCCTCATTCATCCTGTTTCACTCACTTTAACCCTCATTCACCTTGGTTCACTCTCATGAACACTCCTTCATCTTGTTTCACTCTATTTAACCCACCTTCGTCTTGTTTCACTCTCCTTAACCTTCATTCATCTTGTTTCACTCTCTTTCACCCTGCTTCATCTTGTTTCACTCTCTTTAACCCTCATTCATTTTGTTTCACTCTCTTTAACCCTCATTCATCTTGTTTCACTCTCTTTAACCCTCATTCATCTTGTTTCCCTCTCTTTAACCCTCATTCATCTTGTTTCACTCTCGTTAACCCTCCTTCATCTTGTTTCACTCTCTTTAACCCTCCTTCATCATGTTTCACTGCCTTTAACTCTCCTTCATCTTGTTTCACTCTCTTTAACCCTCATTCATCTTGTTTCACTCTCTTTAACCGTCATTCATCTAGTTTCACTCTCTTTAACCGTCATTCATCTTGTTTCACTCTCTTTAACCTTCCTTCATCCTGTTTCACTCTCTTTAAACCTCCTTCATCTTTTATCACTCTCTTTAACGCCCCTTCATCTGTTTCACTCTCTTTAACCCTCCTTCATCTTGTTTCATTCTCTTTAACCGTCATTCACCTTGTTTCACTCTCTTTAACCCTCATTCATCTTGTTTCACTCTCTTTAACCCTCATTCATCTTGTTTCACTCTCTTTAACCCTCCATCATCTTGTTTCACTCTCCTTAACCTTCATTCATCTTGTTTCACTCTCTTTAACGCTCCTTCATCTTGTTTCACTCTCTTTAACCCTCCTTCATTTTGTTTCACTCTCTTTAACCCTCCTTCATCTTGTTTCATACTCTTTAACCGTCATTCACCTTGTTTCACTCTCTTTAACCCTCATTCATCTTGTTTCACTGCCTTTAACCCTCCTTCATCTTGTTGCACTCTCTTTAACCCTCATTCATCCTGTTTCACTCGCTTTAACCCTCATTCACCTTGGTTCACTCTCATGAACACTCCTTCATCTTGTTTCACTCTATTTAACCCACCTTCGTCTTGTTTCACTCTCCTTAACCTTCATTCATCTTGTTTCACTCTCTTTCACCCTGCTTCATCTTATTTCACTCTGTTTAACCGTCATTTACCTTGTTTCACTCTCTTTAACCCTCATTCATTTTGTTTCACTCTCTTTAACCCTCATTCATCTTGTTTCACTCTCTTTAACCCTCATTCATCTTGTTTCACTCTCGTTAACCCTCCTTCATCTTGTTTCACTCTCTTTAACCCTCCTTCATCATGTTTCACTGCCTTTAACTCTCCTTCATCTTGTTTCACTCTCTTTAACCCTCATTCATCTTGTTTCACTCTCTTTAACCGTCATTCATCTAGTTTCACTCTCTTTAACCGTCATTCATCTTATTTCACTCTCTTTAACCTTCCTTCATCCTGTTTCACTCTCTTTAAACCTCCTTCATCTTTTATCACTCTCTTTAACGCCCCTTCATCTGTTTCACTCTCTTTAACCCTCCTTCATCTTGTTTCATTCTCTTTAACCGTCATTCACCTTGTTTCACTCTCTTTAACCCTCATTCATCTTGTTTCACTCTCTTTAACCCTCATTCATCTTGTTTCACTCTCTTTAACCCTCCATCATCTTGTTTCACTCTCCTTAACCTTCATTCATCTTGTTTCACTCTCTTTAACGCTCCTTCATCTTGTTTCACTCTCTTTAACCCTCCTTCATTTTGTTTCACTCTCTTTAACCCTCCTTCATCTTGTTTCATACTCTTTAACCGTCATTCACCTTGTTTCACTCTCTTTAACCCTCATTCATCTTGTTTCACTCTCTTTAACTCTCCTTCATCTTGTTTTACTCTCTTTAACCCTCATTTATCTTGTTTCACTCTCTTTGACCCTCATTCATCTTCTTTCACTCTCTTTAACCCTCCTTCATCTTGTTTCACATCTCTTTAACCCTCCTTCATCTTGTTTCACTCTCTTTAACCCTCCTTCATAAAGAGTGTTTACAGTGCTTAACACCCACTGACAGCACTGTGTGCGGTTTGGTCCCCTTACCTCAGGGAGGATATTATTGCCGTAGAGGGAGTGCGACAAAGCTTCACCAGACTTGGCAAGACTGGCTTATGCATTGAGATTGGACAAACTGGGTCTGTTGTGTCAAATAATGAGAGCTGATCTCGTTAAAACCGACAAAATACTCAAAGGAATAGACAGGGGAGCTACAGGTAAGATGTTTCTCTTGGCTGGGAAGTCTCGAACCAGGAGCACAATTTCAAAATAAGGGGGAAGCCACGTCGGACCGAGATGAGGCGTGTTCTCTTTACAAAGAGGATTGTGAGTATTTGGGAATCTCTATCCCAGAGGGCTGTGAAAGCTCAGCCATTGAATGTGTTTAAAGCAGAGATTGATGTATTTCTGATTCACAATACCGTAAAGGGTTATGGGGATAGTGGGTGTAAAAGATTTTGATCCTACTCAAAGGCATAGCAATATCAATGGGCCGAATGGCCTACTCCTGTTCCTATGTTCCATGCCCATGCTGTGCACAAGAGATTCTTAATCTTTCTAACCCTGCTGCTATGTCTTGGTGCATCCCCAACATCCACAGCGGAGGTGGAGGTAGCCTGCTGACTGCCACGCCCTGTTGTTTGTGATGACCTTGGCAGCGATCCTCTGGAAAGCCAAGTCCTCCAGGGCCCAAGCCTGCCTCCAGGGTCCCGCTGTGTGGCAGTGCCACCTCCTTGGCCTGTGGAGCTGGAGTTGAAGCGGTCACAAGAAGAGAGGGGGTGAGATTCTCCGACCCCCCCGCCGGGTCGGAGAATCGCCGGGGGCTGGCGTGAATCCCGCCCCCACCGGTTGCCGAAGTTTCATTCTCTTTAACCGTCATTCACCTTGTTTCACTCTCTTTAACCCTCATTCATCTTGTTTCACTCTCTTTAACCCTCTTTCATCTTGTTTCACTCTCTTTAACCCTCCATCATCTTGTTTCACTCTCCTTAACCTTCATTCATCTTGTTTCACTCTCTTTAACGCTCCTTCATCTTGTTTCACTCTCTTTAACCCTCCTTCATTTTGTTTCACTCTCTTTAACCCTCCTTCATCTTGTTTCATACTCTTTAACCGTCATTCACCTTGTTTCACTCTCTTTAACCCTCATTCATCTTGTTTCACTGCCTTTAACTCTCCTTCATCTTGTTTCACTCTCTTTAACCCTCCTTCATCTTGTTGCACTCTCTTTAACCCTCATTCATCCTGTTTCACTCGCTTTAACCCTCATTCACCTTGGTTCACTCTCATGAACACTCCTTCATCTTGTTTCACTCTATTTAACCCACCTTCGTCTTGTTTCACTCTCCTTAACCTTCATTCATCTTGTTTCACTCTCTTTCACCCTGCTTCATCTTATTTCACTCTGTTTAACCGTCATTTACCTTGTTTCACTCTCTTTAACCCTCATTCATTTTGTTTCACTCTCTTTAACCCTCATTCATCTTGTTTCACTCTCTTTAACCCTCATTCATCTTGTTTCACTCTCGTTAACCCTCCTTCATCTTGTTTCACTCTCTTTAACCCTCCTTCATCATGTTTCACTGCCTTTAACTCTCCTTCATCTTGTTTCACTCTCTTTAACCCTCATTCATCTTGTTTCACTCTCTTTAACCGTCATTCATCTAGTTTCACTCTCTTTAACCGTCATTCATCTTGTTTCACTCTCTTTAACCTTCCTTCATCCTGTTTCACTCTCTTTAAACCTCCTTCATCTTTTATCACACTCTTTAACGCCCCTTCATCTGTTTCACTCTCTTTAACCCTCCTTCATCTTGTTTCATTCTCTTTAACCGTCATTCACCTTGTTTCACTCTCTTTAACCCTCATTCATCTTCTTTCACTCTCTTTAACCCTCCTTCATCTTGTTTCACATCTCTTTAACCCTCCTTCATCTTGTTTCACTCTCTTTAACCCTCCTTCATAAAGAGTGTTTACAGTGCTTAACACCCACTGACAGCACTGTGTGCGGTTTGGTCCCCTTACCTCAGGGAGGATATTATTGCCATAGAGGGAGTGCGACAAAGCTTCACCAGACTTGGCAAGACTGGCTTATGCATTGAGATTGGACAAACTGGGTCTGTTGTGTCAAAGAATGAGAGCTGATCTCGTTAAAACCGACAAAATACTCAAAGGAATAGACAGGGGAGCTACAGGTAAGATGTTTCTCTTGGCTGGGAAGTCTCGAACCAGGAGCACAATTTCAAAATAAGGGGGAAGCCACGTCGGACCGAGATGAGGCGTGTTCTCTTTACAAAGAGGATTGTGAGTATTTGGGAATCTCTATCCCAGAGGGCTGTGAAAGCTCAGCCATTGAATGTGTTTAAAGCAGAGATTGATGTATTTCTGATTCACAATACCGTAAAGGGTTATGGGGATAGTGGGTGTAAAAGATTTTGATCCTACTCAAAGGCATAGCAATATCAATGGGCCGAATGGCCTACTCCTGTTCCTATGTTCCATGCCCATGCTGTGCACAAGAGATTCTTAATCTTTCTAACCCTGCTGCTATGTCTTGGTGCATCCCCAACATCCACAGCGGAGGTGGAGGTAGCCTGCTGACTGCCACGCCCTGTTGTTTGTGATGACCTTGGCAGCGATCCTCTGGAAAGCCAAGTCCTCCAGGGCCCAAGCCTGCCTCCAGGGTCCCGCTGTGTGGCAGTGCCACCTCCTTGGCCTGTGGAGCTGGAGTTGAAGCGGTCACAAGAAGAGAGGGGGTGAGATTCTCCGACCCCCCCGCCGGGTCGGAGAATCGCCGGGGGCTGGCGTGAATCCCGCCCCCACCGGTTGCCGAAGTTTCATTCTCTTTAACCGTCATTCACCTTGTTTCACTCTCTTTAACCCTCATTCATCTTGTTTCACTCTCTTTAACCCTCTTTCATCTTGTTTCACTCTCTTTAACCCTCCATCATCTTGTTTCACTCTCCTTAACCTTCATTCATCTTGTTTCACTCTCTTTAACGCTCCTTCATCTTGTTTCACTCTCTTTAACCCTCCTTCATTTTGTTTCACTCTCTTTAACCCTCCTTCATCTTGTTTCATACTCTTTAACCGTCTTTCACCTTGTTTCACTCTCTTTAACCCTCATTCATCTTGTTTCACTGCCTTTAACTCTCCTTCATCTTGTTTCACTCTCTTTAACCCTCCTTCATCTTGTTGCACTCTCTTTAACCCTCATTCATCCTGTTTCACTCGCTTTAACCCTCATTCACCTTGGTTCACTCTCATGAACACTCCTTCATCTTGTTTCACTCTATTTAACCCACCTTCATCTTGTTTCACTCTCCTTAACCTTCATTCATCTTGTTTCACTCTCTTTCACCCTGCTTCATCTTATTTCACTCTGTTTAACCGTCATTTACCTTGTTTCACTCTCTTTAACCCTCATTCATTTTGTTTCACTCTCTTTAACCCTCATTCATCTTGTTTCACTCTCTTTAACCCTCATTCATCTTGTTTCACTCTCGTTAACCCTCCTTCATCTTGTTTCACTCTCTTTAACCCTCCTTCATCATGTTTCACTGCCTTTAACTCTCCTTCATCTTGTTTCACTCTCTTTAACCCTCATTCATCTTGTTTCACTCTCTTTAACCGTCATTCATCTAGTTTCACTCTCTTTAACCGTCATTCATCTTGTTTCACTCTCTTTAACCTTCCTTCATCCTGTTTCACTCTCTTTAAACCTCCTTCATCTTTTATCACTCTCTTTAACGCCCCTTCATCTGTTTCACTCTCTTTAACCCTCCTTCATCTTGTTTCATTCTCTTTAACCGTCATTCACCTTGTTTCACTCTCTTTAACCCTCATTCATCTTGTTTCACTCTCTTTAACCCTCATTCATCTTGTTTCACTCTCTTTAACTCTCCTTCATCTTGTTTCACTCTCTTTAACCCTCATTCATCTTGTTTCACTCTCTTTAACCGTCATTCATCTAGTTTCACTCTCTTTAACCGTCATTCATCTTGTTTCACTCTCTTTAACCTTCCTTCATCCTGTTTCACTCTCTTTAAACCTCCTTCATCTTTTATCACACTCTTTAACGCCCCTTCATCTGTTTCACTCTCTTTAACCCTCCTTCATCTTGTTTCATTCTCTTTAACCGTCATTCACCTTGTTTCACTCTCTTTAACCCTCATTCATCTTCTTTCACTCTCTTTAACCCTCCTTCATCTTGTTTCACATCTCTTTAACCCTCCTTCATCTTGTTTCACTCTCTTTAACCCTCCTTCATAAAGAGTGTTTACAGTGCTTAACACCCACTGACAGCACTGTGTGCGGTTTGGTCCCCTTACCTCAGGGAGGATATTATTGCCATAGAGGGAGTGCGACAAAGCTTCACCAGACTTGGCAAGACTGGCTTATGCATTGAGATTGGACAAACTGGGTCTGTTGTGTCAAAGAATGAGAGCTGATCTCGTTAAAACCGACAAAATACTCAAAGGAATAGACAGGGGAGCTACAGGTAAGATGTTTCTCTTGGCTGGGAAGTCTCGAACCAGGAGCACAATTTCAAAATAAGGGGGAAGCCACGTCGGACCGAGATGAGGCGTGTTCTCTTTACAAAGAGGATTGTGAGTATTTGGGAATCTCTATCCCAGAGGGCTGTGAAAGCTCAGCCATTGAATGTGTTTAAAGCAGAGATTGATGTATTTCTGATTCACAATACCGTAAAGGGTTATGGGGATAGTGGGTGTAAAAGATTTTGATCCTACTCAAAGGCATAGCAATATCAATGGGCCGAATGGCCTACTCCTGTTCCTATGTTCCATGCCCATGCTGTGCACAAGAGATTCTTAATCTTTCTAACCCTGCTGCTATGTCTTGGTGCATCCCCAACATCCACAGCGGAGGTGGAGGTAGCCTGCTGACTGCCACGCCCTGTTGTTTGTGATGACCTTGGCAGCGATCCTCTGGAAAGCCAAGTCCTCCAGGGCCCAAGCCTGCCTCCAGGGTCCCGCTGTGTGGCAGTGCCACCTCCTTGGCCTGTGGAGCTGGAGTTGAAGCGGTCACAAGAAGAGAGGGGGTGAGATTCTCCGACCCCCCCGCCGGGTCGGAGAATCGCCGGGGGCTGGCGTGAATCCCGCCCCCACCGGTTGCCGAAGTTTCATTCTCTTTAACCGTCATTCACCTTGTTTCACTCTCTTTAACCCTCATTCATCTTGTTTCACTCTCTTTAACCATCTTTCATCTTGTTTCACTCTCTTTAACCCTCCATCATCTTGTTTCACTCTCCTTAACCTTCATTCATCTTGTTTCACTCTCTTTAACGCTCCTTCATCTTGTTTCACTCTCTTTAACCCTCCTTCATTTTGTTTCACTCTCTTTAACCCTCCTTCATCTTGTTTCATACTCTTTAACCGTCTTTCACCTTGTTTCACTCTCTTTAACCCTCATTCATCTTGTTTCACTGCCTTTAACTCTCCTTCATCTTGTTTCACTCTCTTTAACCCTCCTTCATCTTGTTGCACTCTCTTTAACCCTCATTCATCCTGTTTCACTCGCTTTAACCCTCATTCACCTTGGTTCACTCTCATGAACACTCCTTCATCTTGTTTCACTCTATTTAACCCACCTTCATCTTGTTTCACTCTCCTTAACCTTCATTCATCTTGTTTCACTCTCTTTCACCCTGCTTCATCTTATTTCACTCTGTTTAACCGTCATTTACCTTGTTTCACTCTCTTTAACCCTCATTCATTTTGTTTCACTCTCTTTAACCCTCATTCATCTTGTTTCACTCTCTTTAACCCTCATTCATCTTGTTTCACTCTCGTTAACCCTCCTTCATCTTGTTTCACTCTCTTTAACCCTCCTTCATCATGTTTCACTGCCTTTAACTCTCCTTCATCTTGTTTCACTCTCTTTAACCCTCATTCATCTTGTTTCACTCTCTTTAACCGTCATTCATCTAGTTTCACTCTCTTTAACCGTCATTCATCTTGTTTCACTCTCTTTAACCTTCCTTCATCCTGTTTCACTCTCTTTAAACCTCCTTCATCTTTTATCACTCTCTTTAACGCCCCTTCATCTGTTTCACTCTCTTTAACCCTCCTTCATCTTGTTTCATTCTCTTTAACCGTCATTCACCTTGTTTCACTCTCTTTAACCCTCATTCATCTTGTTTCACTCTCTTTAACCCTCATTCATCTTGTTTCACTCTCTTTAACCCTCCATCATCTTGTTTCACTCTCCTTAACCTTCATTCATCCTGTTTCACTCGCTTTAACCCTCATTCACCTTGGTTCACTCTCATGAACACTCCTTCATCTTGTTTCACTCTATTTAACCCACCTTCATCTTGTTTCACTCTCCTTAACCTTCATTCATCTTGTTTCACTCTCTTTCACCCTGCTTCATCTTATTTCACTCTGTTTAACCGTCATTTACCTTGTTTCACTCTCTTTAACCCTCATTCATTTTGTTTCACTCTCTTTAACCCTCATTCATCTTGTTTCACTCTCTTTAACCCTCATTCATCTTGTTTCACTCTCGTTAACCCTCCTTCATCTTGTTTCACTCTCTTTAACCCTCCTTCATCATGTTTCACTGCCTTTAACTCTCCTTCATCTTGTTTCACTCTCTTTAACCCTCATTCATCTTGTTTCACTCTCTTTAACCGTCATTCATCTAGTTTCACTCTCTTTAACCGTCATTCATCTTGTTTCACTCTCTTTAACCTTCCTTCATCCTGTTTCACTCTCTTTAAACCTCCTTCATCTTTTATCACTCTCTTTAACGCCCCTTCATCTGTTTCACTCTCTTTAACCCTCCTTCATCTTGTTTCATTCTCTTTAACCGTCATTCACCTTGTTTCACTCTCTTTAACCCTCATTCATCTTGTTTCACTCTCTTTAACCCTCATTCATCTTGTTTCACTCTCTTTAACCCTCCATCATCTTGTTTCACTCTCCTTAACCTTCATTCATCTTGTTTCACTCTCTTTAACGCTCCTTCATCTTGTTTCACTCTCTTTAACCCTCCTTCATTTTGTTTCACTCTCTTTAACCCTCCTTCATCTTGTTTCATACTCTTTAACCGTCATTCACCTTGTTTCACTCTCTTTAACCCTCATTCATCTTGTTTCACTCTCTTTAACTCTCCTTCATCTTGTTTTACTCTCTTTAACCCTCATTTATCTTGTTTCACTCTCTTTGACCCTCATTCATCTTCTTTCACTCTCTTTAACCCTCCTTCATAAAGAGTGTTTACAGTGCTTAACACCCACTGACAGCACTGTGTGCGGTTTGGTCCCCTTACCTCAGGGAGGATATTATTGCCATAGAGGGAGTGCGACAAAGCTTCACCAGACTTGGCAAGACTGGCTTATGCATTGAGATTGGACAAACTGGGTCTGTTGTGTCAAAGAATGAGAGCTGATCTCGTTAAAACCGACAAAATACTCAAAGGAATAGACAGGGGAGCTACAGGTAAGATGTTTCTCTTGGCTGGGAAGTCTCGAACCAGGAGCACAATTTCAAAATAAGGGGGAAGCCACGTCGGACCGAGATGAGGCGTGTTCTCTTTACAAAGAGGATTGTGAGTATTTGGGAATCTCTATCCCAGAGGGCTGTGAAAGCTCAGCCATTGAATGTGTTTAAAGCAGAGATTGATGTATTTCTGATTCACAATACTGTAAAGGGTTATGGGGATAGTGGGTGTAAAAGACTTTGATCCTACTCAAAGGCATAGCAATATCAATGGGCCGAATGGCCTACTCCTGTTCCTATGTTCCATGCCCATGCTGTGCACAAGAGATTCTTAACCTTTCTAACCCTGCTGCTATGTCTTGGTGCATCCCCAACATCCACAGCGGAGGTGGAGGTAGCCTGCTGACTGCCACGCCCTGTTGTTTGTGATGACCTTGGCAGCGATCCTCTGGAAAGCCAAGTCCTCCAGGGCCCAAGCCTGCCTCCAGGGTCCCGCTGTGTGGCAGTGCCACCTCCTTGGCCTGTGGAGCTGGAGTTGAAGCGGTCACAAGAAGAGAGGGGGTGAGATTCTCCGACCCCCCCCCCGCCGGGTCGGAGAATCGCCGGGGGCTGGCGTGAATCCCGCTCCCACCGGTTGCCGAAGTTTCATTCTCTTTAACCGTCATTCACCTTGTTTCACTCTCTTTAACCCTCATTCATCTTGTTTCACTCTCTTTAACCCTCTTTCATCTTGTTTCACTCTCTTTAACCCTCCATCATCTTGTTTCACTCTCCTTAACCTTCATTCATCTTGTTTCACTCTCTTTAACGCTCCTTCATCTTGTTTCACTCTCTTTAACCCTCCTTCATTTTGTTTCACTCTCTTTAACCCTCCTTCATCTTGTTTCATACTCTTTAACCGTCATTCACCTTGTTTCACTCTCTTTAACCCTCATTCATCTTGTTTCACTGCCTTTAACTCTCCTTCATCTTGTTTCGCTCTCTTTAACCCTCCTTCATCTTGTTGCACTCTCTTTAACCCTCATTCATCCTGTTTCACTCGCTTTAACCCTCATTCACCTTGGTTCACTCTCATGAACACTCCTTCATCTTGTTTCACTCTATTTAACCCACCTTCGTCTTGTTTCACTCTCCTTAACCTTCATTCATCTTGTTTCACTCTCTTTCACCCTGCTTCATCTTGTTTCACTCTGTTTAACCGTCATTTACCTTGTTTCACTCTCTTTAACCCTCATTCATTTTGTTTCACTCTCTTTAACCCTCATTCATCTTGTTTCACTCTCTTTAACCCTCATTCATCTTGTTTCACTCTCGTTAACCCTCCTTCATCTTGTTTCACTCTCTTTAACCCTCCTTCATCATGTTTCACTGCCTTTAACTCTCCTTCATCTTGTTTCACTCTCTTTAACCCTCATTCATCTTGTTTCACTCTCTTTAACCGTCATTCATCTAGTTTCACTCTCTTTAACCGTCATTCATCTTGTTTCACTCTCTTTAACCTTCCTTCATCCTGTTTCACTCTCTTTAAACCTCCTTCATCTTTTATCACTCTCTTTAACGCCCCTTCATCTGTTTCACTCTCTTTAACCCTCCTTCATCTTGTTTCATTCTCTTTAACCGTCATTCACCTTGTTTCACTCTCTTTAACCCTCATTCATCTTGTTTCACTCTCCTTAACCTTCATTCATCTTGTTTCACTCTCTTTAACGCTCCTTCATCTTGTTTCACTCTCTTTAACCCTCCTTCATTTTGTTTCACTCTCTTTAACCCTCCTTCATCTTGTTTCATACTCTTTAACCGTCATTCACCTTGTTTCACTCTCTTTAACCCTCATTCATCTTGTTTCACTCTCTTTAACTCTCCTTCATCTTGTTTTACTCTCTTTAACCCTCATTTATCTTGTTTCACTCTCTTTGACCCTCATTCATCTTCTTTCACTCTCTTTAACCCTCCTTCATCTTGTTTCACATCTCTTTAACCCTCCTTCATCTTGTTTCACTCTCTTTAACCCTCCTTCATAAAGAGTGTTTACAGTGCTTAACACCCACTGACAGCACTGTGTGCGGTTTGGTCCCCTTACCTCAGGGAGGATATTATTGCCATAGAGGGAGTGCGACAAAGCTTCACCAGACTTGGCAAGACTGGCTTATGCATTGAGATTGGACAAACTGGGTCTGTTGTGTCAAAGAATGAGAGCTGATCTCGTTAAAACCGACAAAATACTCAAAGGAATAGACAGGGGAGCTACAGGTAAGATGTTTCTCTTGGCTGGGAAGTCTCGAACCAGGAGCACAATTTCAAAATAAGGGGGAAGCCACGTCGGACCGAGATGAGGCGTGTTCTCTTTACAAAGAGGATTGTGAGTATTTGGGAATCTCTATCCCAGAGGGCTGTGAAAGCTCAGCCATTGAATGTGTTTAAAGCAGAGATTGATGTATTTCTGATTCACAATACCGTAAAGGGTTATGGGGATAGTGGGTGTAAAAGACTTTGATCCTACTCAAAGGCATAGCAATATCAATGGGCCGAATGGCCTACTCCTGTTCCTATGTTCCATGCCCATGCTGTGCACAAGAGATTCTTAACCTTTCTAACCCTGCTGCTATGTCTTGGTGCATCCCCAACATCCACAGCGGAGGTGGAGGTAGCCTGCTGACTGCCACGCCCTGTTGTTTGTGATGACCTTGGCAGCGATCCTCTGGAAAGCCAAGTCCTCCAGGGCCCAAGCCTGCCTCCAGGGTCCCGCTGTGTGGCAGTGCCACCTCCTTGGCCTGTGGAGCTGGAGTTGAAGCGGTCACAAGAAGAGAGGGGGTGAGATTCTCCGACCCCCCCCCCCCCGCCGGGTCGGAGAATCGCCGGGGGCTGGCGTGAATCCCGCCCCCACCGGTTGCCGAAGTCTCCGGCACCAGAGATTCAGCGGGGGCGGAAATCGTGCCGCGCCGGTTGGCGGGCCCCCCCACGCGATTCTCCAGCCCGGATGGGCCGAAGTCCCGCCGCTAAAATGCCTGTCCCGCCGGCGTAAATTAAACCACCTACCTTACCGGCGGGACAAGGCGGTGCGGGCGGGCTCCGGGGTCCTGGGGGGGGCGCGGGGCGATCTGGCCCCGGGGGGTGCCCCCACGGTGGCCTGGCCCGCGATCGGGGCCCACCGATCCGCGGGCGGGCCTGTGCTGTGGGGGCACTCTTTCCCTTCCACCTCCGCAATGTTCTCCACCATGGTGGAGGCAGAAGAGACTCCCTCCACTGCGCATGCCCGGGGATGCCGTCAGCGGCCGCTGACGCTCCCGCGCATGCGCCGCCCAGAGATGTCATTTCCGTGCCAGCTGGCGGGGCACCAAAGGCCTTTTCCGCCAGCTGGCGGGGCGGAAATTCGTCCGGCGCGGGCCTAGCCCCTTAAGGTTGGGGCTCGGACCCCAAAGATGCGGAGCATTCCGCACCTTTGGGGCAGCTCGATGCCCGACTGATTTGCGCCGTTTTGGGCGCCAGTCGGCGGACATCGCGCCGTTTCCGGAGAATTTCGCCCAGGGTTCGGATGGGCAGGACACTTCCGGAGCCGCGTGCGTGGATGGCCCGAGGTGTGCATCAGCTTCTCCTCTTCCCTATGGGTGCCCGAGGGCCCGTGGCTTCCTCTTTGAGCCAAAGGGACAACTGGAGTGAGCTCAAGGAGCTCTGCTGTCCTCTGCTGTTGGTTCTGAAGTATCCCAGCGAGTGCCGGCACCATGGGGTGTATGTCCTGCAGCAGAGCAGGACAAAGGTCTTGTACCAAAGTCTCCATGGCAATCACCACCCTGGCTGTGTTGACCTTGTTGCGTTGGGCAGGTGGATTTCTCCTGATATCCAGACATCCCTTCCTGATTTTCCCGGGTTTGTCTTTGGAGTTCCAGCAACTGAAGCATGACCAAGTCCAGAAGCACGTCATCCTGGCCTCCAGTAATCCTCCGAGTGCCGGCACCCTGGGATGTCCCTGTCTCCACCTGTTGTGGATCTGGAAGTGCGATGTGCTCACACCAGGTTGTGACCCTGAGGCTGCTCTAAAGCTAAGTCCCAACAGAGTGTGTGTGTCTGCACTGGTGAACATTTTGGGTGTGCGCTGTGGCGGGCCTTCGCTGTTGGCGTCTGTGAATTCCTCTCTGCACCAATATCCGGACTCGAGTCGAATACCTGGCTGGCGGACTCCCTGGGCTGCTTCCCAAATGTGCCTGCAACAGAAACGAGATGAATTAGTACACGGCAGAGGCTTTTCGAAAGAAGAGACACACCCTCCAGTGCCAGTACCTCCTTTCTCAGGTAAGGAGACCAAAGCTGAACACAATACTCCAGGTGTGGCCTCACTAACACCTTCTACAATTGCAGCATAACCTCCCTGGTCTTAAACTCCATCCCTCTAACAATGAAGGACAAAACCCCATTCGCCTTCTTAATCGGCTGTTGCACCTGTAAACCAATTTTTTGCGAATCATGCACTAGCACACCCAGGTCTCTCTGCACAACAGCATGTTTTAATATTTTATCATTTAAATAATAATCCCTTTTACTGTTATTTCTACCAAAATGGATAACCTCACATTTGTCAACATTGTATTCCATCTGCCAGACCCTAGCCCATCCACTTAGCCTATCCAAATCCCTCTGCAGACTTCCAGTATCCTCTGCACTTTTTGCTTTACCACTTATCTTAGTGTCGTTTGCAAACTTGGACACATTGCCCTTGGTCCCCAACTCCAAATCATCTATGTATATTGTGAACAGTTGTGGGCCCAACACTGATCCCTGAGGGACACCACTAGCTACTAATTGCCAACCAGAGAAACACCCATTAATCCCCACTCTGTGCTTTCAATTAATTAACCAATCCTCTAACAATGCTACTACTTTACCTTTAACGCCATACATCATTATCTTATGCAGTAACCTTTTGTGTGGCACCTTGTCAACAGCTTTCTGGAAATCCAGATATACCACATCCATTGGCTCCCCATTGTCTACCGCACTGGTAATGTCCTCAAAGAATTCCACTAAATTAGTTAGGCACGACCTGCCCTTTATGAACCCATGCTGCGTCTGCCCAATGGGACAATTTCCATCCAGATACCTCGCGATTTCTTCCTTGATGATAGATTCCAGCATCTTCCCTACTACCGAAGTTAAGTTAACTGGCCTATAATTACCCGCTTTCTGCCTACCTCCTTTTAGAAACAGTGGTGTCGCGTTTGCTAATTTCCAATCTGCCGGGACCATCCCAGAGTCTAGTGAATTTTGGTAAATTATCACGAGTGCATTTGCTATTTCCTCTGCCATCTCTTTTAGTACCCTGGGATGCATTCCATCAGGGCCAGGAGACTTGTCTACTTTTAGCCCCATTAGCTTGCCCATCACTACCTCCTGAGTGATAACAGTCGTCTCACGGTCCTCACCTGTCATTTCCATCAGTCACTGCCATGTCATTTGTGTCTTCCACTGTGAAGACCGACCCAAAAAACCTGTTCAGTTCCTCAGCCATTTCCTCATCTCCCATTATTAAATCTCCCTTCTCATCCTCTAAAGGACCAATATTTACCTTAGCCACTCTTTTTTATTTTATGTATTTGTAGAAACGTTTGCTATCTGTCTTTATATTCTGAGCATGTTTACTCTCATAATCTATCTTACTCTTCTTTATAGCTTTTTTAGTAGCTTTCTGTTGCCCCTAAAGATTTCCCAATCCTGGAGCTTCTGGTGACGGTGGGCGGGAGGCAGCCGCACACTGGAGGGCTCCCGCTCAGGAATAGAAATTTTGAGGTTTTAACGCCCGGTCCCAGGGGCAACAGAGGCTGAAAAGGCTGTAAGAAGGCACAGGGAGGAGAAATGTCCAAGTTTGGGAGAAAAACGGCCGTGAAAAAGGATGTTAATGAAAGTCCGCCGGTGAGGGGAAAAGTCAGCGCAGGAACTGTAAGGAAAGCGGAGGCTGGAGCACCAGGGGAGGCCGCGTCGCTCACAGCAGAAATGACCACGGTGATGGCTGTAGAACTTGAAAAACAGTTAACAAAACACATGGAAGCGATGAAGAAGGAGATGGGGGCGGTATTGAAAGTGCTGGTGGAGGTGGCGATTGCCCCGGTGAGGGCGGCCGTATCAAGCGCAGCGGTGGAGGTGCGGGAGCAAGGTGAGACGCAGAAGGAAGTGGAAGAGGCATTATCGCAGCACGGTGATCAACCCACCTCGATGGGGAAGGAGTTGCGAAGGGTGATAGAGACCAACAAGGGTCTGCGAGCCAAAATGGAAGACCTGGAAAACAGATCCAGGCGACAGAATCTGAGGATTGTGGGTCTGCCCGAAGGGGTTGAAGGCCCGAGGCCGACGGAGTATTTTGCCACGATGTTGGCAAAGCTATTGGGGAAGGGGGACGATCCCTCTTGATACGAACTGGATCAGGTTCATCGGTCGTGGGGGCCGATACCAAAGGTGAGTGAGCCGCCAAGAGTAGTTAATCTGTGTTTCCATAGATATAGCGTGAAGGAGAAAGTCCTGTGCTGGGCAAAGCAGAAGCGGGTGGTGCAATGGGCTGGAGCTGGTATACGCTTATACCAGGACTTTACGGTGGAGCTGGCGAGGAGGCGGGCGGCCTTCAGCCGGGTGAAGAAGACACTGTACATCAGCAAGGTGCAGTGTGGCATAGTCTATCCAGCTAAGTCGAGGGTGACCTACAAATCCAAGGATTTTTATTTTGGGACGGCAGAAGCAGCGGAGGAGTTTGCGAAGGCAGAAAGACTGGGACAGAATTGAGAAATGGTCGAGTACCGATGTAGCCTCATGTAACTTTATTTTTTCACTGCGTGTTGGTGTATGTACTAAATGAGTCGACGCTGTAAATATTTGGACAAGAGAAGAGATGGGACTTTCGTTTGCTTGGGTGTATATGTGGGGATTGTGTGCTCAAGGGGATTTCTCGGTTTTCCTGGGACCGGGCAAGGGGGAAGGAGACCCGGGCGGGGACCTCCACACTGGCCGGTTTAAGCCGGCCAGTAAACGGGAGTGAGGTGGGGG
This sequence comes from Scyliorhinus torazame, assembly GCF_047496885.1. Lineage (NCBI taxonomy): Eukaryota > Metazoa > Chordata > Chondrichthyes > Carcharhiniformes > Scyliorhinidae > Scyliorhinus > Scyliorhinus torazame. The sequence continues at coordinate 153,376,771 of NC_092724.1, read as the reverse complement.
AGGTGTGATATGGTACAAATTAAGTAATGGCATGATGGGAAAACTGGTCAATGGGAAGACTGGTCAAAAGGTTTGAGACAATACCAGACAGACTGAAACTACTCATTCCAGCTCACCAGGCCCAGGTAAAGAATGATGCCCTAACCATTTTCAGACTAATATAGCCATAGACCAACTCTGCATAACTTGAAGTCTGAAAAGATCAGCGAAGGTCAAGCCATTCCAAAACACCGGACCTCGGCAACTCCTGATAAAACTAACTCGTCATAACCCAGGGCCGTAGGAATTTAAAACAAGATAAGTTCAGAAAGAAACAAGTCTATTCTGACCTTTCAATGTTCCCTCCGAGGACTAAATAATGGTATGAGTGATATGACCAAACATGGTCTGGTCTTTGCTTCCGTTTGTATTTCCAATCAAACTCCTGACCATACTGCTGGCACATAATCTTGATAAATATAATGTATAAATATTGATCTAATTCTCCGCGAAAAGCGCGGAACTTGTGAAAGACTGAGCAGTTTTGTTGACTGCCCTCTTACTTCAAGTTTCAGCCATTACTGCAAGCAGTTGTTTTCGACAGAAAAGCTTGTTATTCTGTCTTAACGAGTGTGTTGAATTTTTCTACCACAGAAGCGAAAATATTGACTATGACAGAGGGGCTGCGGCCATCGGAGCCTGGCAGAACAGGTTTCGGTGATTCTAGCCGGGATGAAATTTGGGGGAAGGAACCGAGGTTGGGGGAAGGAACCGAGGTTGGGGGGGGGGGGGGGGGGGGAGTTCGCAAGAGGATGTGGAGGGGGGCGGGGGGGGAGTCTGGGAGAGGGGGCGGCCTACAATTCATGGGTGTCGTCACGTTACTCTTTCAGAGATTGGATGGCGTTGAATATTAGGTTGGGGGGGGGGGGGAGGTTGGAGAGTGGACCGTACATGTCGGGGGGGGTGGGGGACGTTGGAGAGTGGACCGTACATGTCAATGGTGACCATTGGCGATTCCTGATTCCTTTTTCTTTATTCCTTTTTTTTTCCACCTTGGGACGGTTTGTTTTATTTGATGCTTATATTGTCAGGTGGGCCGTTGTTTGGGGGTTGGTGGGAGGATGGGATCGTTGTTGTTGGTAGGGAGATTGACATTGTATTCGCTACTGTTTACTGTTTGTTGGTGGGGTGTAAATTCTGATATTTTAAGAACAGAAGATTTCCCAATCCTCTAGTCTCACACTAATCCTTGCCACTTTGTGTGCTTTTTCCTTCAGTTTGATACTTTCCCTTATTTCCTCAGATATCCATGGTTGATTTTCCCTCTTTCTATATCCAAGGTAGAAACCCAAGGCGTTCCATGTATTGACTCCAGTGTGGTGATATGCATGTAAACAATATCATAGATGGCAGGTGGTGTGACCTCCAAACAGCAGGTGGTGGTGCAGACATACCATGCGGTGTCAAGACAATGGTCATGTGACAAGGCACTGCGATATAAGTGGGGACACATCCGGCACAGGCAGATGGTTATAAGTCGTACAAGTGAACAGTCATGCTAGGGTAGTTCCAGAGGAGTGCAAAGAAACTCCATGATACCTTGCTTTCTTACAGATCGTTATCTTACCACGTGTGATTCAATAAAGATCCTGGTTTGGACAAGTCAAATCGTTTGATAGATTCCTTGCTTGACAATGAATACCAAACATAACATCCAGTCCTCCGCGGAGAAGTCAAATAGGTCCCAAAGAGAAGCATTCTGGTGAGTATATTTTTCTTCAGCCTTCACCTAAAATGCCATATACACAGGTGTAGGTCTAGAGGCAACACCAAGATCATTTATCCTCATCACCAGATGTGAAGATGTTATCCTGGAGGCTTCTGAAGTTGAACAAACCAATGTTATTATTTACACGGCTGCTCCATTGGCTGTGTGCTTCGAGTTAGTCCATGATACACTCTTTCCCATACCAGCCTCCCCGAACAGGCGCCGGAATGTGGCGACTAGGGTAACTTTTCACAGTAACTTCATTAAAGCCTACTTGTGACAATAAGCGATTATTATTATTATTCTAACTCAGAAAACTCCCTCTCGAGGAATTCCCCACACCAAGTAGGTTGTTCAGGCCACATGACCCTTACTCAGTCAGGCTGGTCTTAAAGTGACAATCACCACAACATCCCACACAAAATTCCTGTTACGTTGAAGGAGCTTGTAAGAAAAGTAATTAAGGAGCATGTGTGCTCGCTTTGCCTGGTAGTTGGGGTATCAGGTGCGATGTAAATGACCAACCAACAAGTCCGACTCTAAATTCAGATTAAGCAGCCAGGAGTACCTTCTATCCATTATCAAGAATGTTTCATTCCGAGACTGTCAGTGGCTCTGCATGCTATCTATGCATCAGCTTCAAAGGATTAAACCAAATTAAGTCTCTTGATTTAACCACTTTTTTGATATGATGGAGTATCTGCCGCATTTATTGATTGCAACTCAAAAACAACGACATCTGGGAGATAAAAGTGAAGTATGGCATTGAAATGAACGATCTGGAGACAGCTAAAAGGAACCTAAGGAGAGGGGTTGAATTATTCAGTTGTGTCAACCTTTTACTGTCTTGAAAGACTCGAGCTTGCGAATAATGGTATAATATATGCATATTTCAGAATTTCTTTCCACCCCAGGTACCAAATGCTTTGATCGGGATGAATTGGAGGATTTACTTTACTGTATGTTGTTGAGCAACTATGCAATGTGGCCTGTGCGTTTCTGTAGTCATCAAAGTACAGTAAAGTTTGGCCATTGAATCTGGGAATGATAATGCGCGTCAAAAACGGTGGCAAGCTTCTGACAGGTTATCAATTCATTAAGAAATGTTTGCTGCTCTTCTGGTTGTTTTGCTGATTACCCTGTGATGGGTGGCGTAGTCCTTGAAGAGCGAGCTTCGCTTCATCGTAAGGGTTCTTACAACACCAGGGTTAAAGTCCAACAGGTTTGTTTCGAATTAGTAACTTTCGGAGCGCTGCTCCTTCCTCAGGTGAAGCGCAGCGCTCCAAAAGCTAGTGATTCGAAACAAACCTGTTGGACTTTAACCTGGTGTTGTAAGACTTCTTACTGTGCTCACCCCAGTCCAACGCCGGCATCTCCATATCTTCGCTTCATCGACCATGGTTCTGGTTTCGATCTCTAGTGTTGTGTCATTTTTGATCCTGAATGATCACTTACACTGGGTAATAAAATGAAGCAGCGAGTCATTTCGAAAATAGAATCCACTTAATTCCCAATTAATGAGCACTTCCCACAAGAATATGAAATGTAATCTGACATTCACCGATAAAATGGTAACATTGAAGCGGACGAGCAAAGGGCAATTTCAGCGTTCTTGCTACAGAACCTCTCTTAAAAATTGGAAGTAATTTTTCGCATCTTTGGCAAACCTCGCTTTTCCAATTATACCAATTTCGTCCAATAAAAGCAAAGTGATGGGTTGGAGGATGAAAAGTGAGGTTAACAGGGACCCTGCCATGGTTCTGGGAGCCATGATGTGGAGATGCCGGCGTTGGACTGGGGTGAGCACAGTAAGAAGTCTCACAACACCAGGTTAAAGTCCAACAGGTTTGTTTCGATGTCACTAGCTTTCGGAGTACTGCTCCTTCCTCAGGTGAAGAAGCAGTGCTCCGAAAGCTACTGATTCAAATCAAACCCGTTGGACTTTAACCTGGTGATGTAAGACTCCTTAGCGTGGTTCTGGGAGGTAGGGGAAGGGGTGAGGGTAGAGGTGCGGGGGATGGGTCAGATACAGCTGAGTGCCCTGTCAACCACAGTGGGGGAGGGGAGGGGGGGAGACCTCGATTGAGGGAAGAGCCAGGCAAGTCCAAAGCGCTGTTTTCTAAGGTGGCATTGGCAGGAAGGACGCTGCGGAGGAGGAGAAACTGGAAGAATGGGTGTGATGAGCTCTAGTGGGAGTCGGTGGGTTTGTATTGAATATTGGTGGTCCGTCTATCGTCAGAAATGGAAACAGAGGGGGATAGCGATATTTTTCTTTTTGTAAGGGGGGGGGCATGACCCACTTTGCTTTGGATTGGGTGTTAAATTGTTAATCGTTTAGAGGGTTAAGTTTTGTTTTGTTGGTATATTGCCCTGTTTTCTTTGATTTATTTTCTCTTTTGGAGTGTTCTGTAAAATTATCGAAAAACCTTGAATAAAAACATTTTTTTAAAAAAGAAATAGAGACAGAGATGTCAAGGAAGTTTTTATTGTTGGGGGTGGGGGAAACCCATTTTTGTTGGCTATTTTCTATGAGCATTCTATTGAATTCTGTAGGTTAAAAAAAACGACCCACTGATCTTTGCAGAGAAATACAGCCTGCGTTTTTAAAAACTAGTTCATGGGATGTGGGGGACGCCAGTAAGGTCCCCATCTATCGCCCATGCCTAATTGGCCTGGTGATGGACTTCTTCCTTCAACATCTTCAGTTCTTGTCCTGATGATGTTGTTCCAAGTTTCTAAGACTCCTCCATCCACAAGTCTCATTACTTCAGCCATTTCTTGAATAGAAACAATGGGCGGGATTCTCCGAGCCCCCACCGGGTCGGACAACCCCTGGGGGGGTGGCGCGAATCCCTCCCCGCCGACGCCAGCTGCCGTATTCTCCGGTGCCGGTTTTCGGGCGGGGGCGGGGATCACGCCACGCCGGTCGGGGGCCGTTGGCAGCGCCCCCCCCCCCCCGGCAATTCTCCGGTCCCCGATGGGCCGAGCTGCCGTCGGTTTCTGGCCAGTCCCGCCGGCGTGGATTAGACATGGTCCCACACGGCGGGAACTGGCTGGTGCGCCGGGGGATCCGTCCCCGGTGGGGGGGGGCCCCCACGGTTCCCTGGCACACGATCGGGGCCACCGATCTGCGGGCAGGCCTGTGCCATGGGGGCACTCCTTCCTTCCGCGCCGGCCCCTGTAGGGCTCCGCCATGGCCGGCGCAGAGAAGACACCCCCCTGCGCATGCGCCAGAATACGCTGGCGGTTCTGCGCATGCGCTAACTGGCGCAGTCCCTTCGGCGCCAGCTGGCATGGCGCCAACCCCTCCGCCGCTGGCTTAGCCCCCGGAAGTGCGGAGAATTCCGCAACATCCGGTTGGCCCGACACTGGGGTAGTTCGCGCCGTTCTTGGCGCCGGCGTCGGACCAATTCACCAATTGCGGTGAATCCCGCCCAATGTGTAGGGGTATGGGGAAAAGGCAGGTGAATGGCACTAAGTCATGATGCTTGTTTGGAAAGCTGGTGCAGCCATGATGGGCCAAATGGCCTCCTTATGCACCGTAATAATTCTGTGATATCACGTGGAGTGAATCAAATTGGCTGAAGATTGGAATTTGTGATAATGGAGACCTCAGGCTAGGTTGGGATGGATGTAACTGTCCAATAGTTACACCATCCTGTACAGCTAAACAAAATGGTTATCATGATAAAATGTAGAAACTAGTCTTGCATGGTAGGTAAAAGATAAGTGCAGCCTGGGAATTTCTCACTATTCTGACATGTAACCTTCATGCCACTAGATGTCCTTTAGACTTCACAAAACGACCATTGCAAAACGTCTAACGCTAATTTAACCGGTTGACAATCAAACAGCAATCCTTGCGATAAAGGTATGCTGCTGAAACTTTTCCGCGTTATTGAAGGATGGAATAAATGAACTCTTTCTGGGAGGTTATTTGTGCTCCCTTTTGTTTTTGTTTTTTAATTTTTTTTAATTCTCCTCCATTTTCACATTTTCTCCCACATTTACATCCATCATCAATAAACAATAATCAGCAAGATATGTCAGTCCCCATAATAACAACAACGATCCCATCTACCCACCAACCCCCAAACCTCAACCCGCATGTTTACATAAACAAATGACAAAAATAAATCAGGGATTACCCGTAGTCACCCTTAATCTTACACAGCTCCCACCCCCCCCCCCCACCCCCCACTCCAGGCCTCCAGCTCCTCCCGTCCACTGCCTCTTGTAAAACTCCTCCCCTACCCTCGGTTCCTTCCCCCCCAACTTTCCACCCTGGCTAGACCACTCGGACCCTGTTCTGCCAGGCTCCGATGGCCACAGCCCCTCCCCCCACCTCACTCCCGTTCACTGGCCGGCACACACCGGCCAGCGTGGAGGCTCCCGCCCGGGTCCCTTTCCCACTTGCCCGGCCCCAGGAAAGCCCAAAGATCCCCTTTTAGCACACAAACCCCGCATATCCCAAAGAACTCTCATTTCGAGTGAAAGTCCCGTCCCTTCCCTCGTCCAAATATATACCACCTTGGCTCCTTTAATCTCTACACCCGCGCGCAGTGATACAAAAAAGAAGAAAATACAGTCATGAGGTTACATCGGCACATGGCCATTCCTCAGTTTGTCAGTTCTGCCACAGTCCTTCTGCTTTCGCAAACTCCTCCGCTGCTTCCGCCGTTCCAAAATAAATGTCCCTGAGCTTGTAAGTCACCCTCAGCTTCGCTGGATATACAATGCCGCACCGCACCTTGCTAATGTACAGTGCCCTCTTCACCCAGTTGAAGGCAGCCCGTCTCCTTGCCAGCTCCACCGTAAAGTCCTGGTATACACGTATACCAGCTCCAGCCCACTGCAACACCCGCTTCTGCTTGGCCCAGCTCAAGACCTTCTCCTTCACACTGTACCTACGGAAGCACAGAGTCACTGCCTTTGGCGGCTCACTCGCCTTTGGTACAGGCCTCCACGACCAATGAGCCCGATCCAGTTCATATCGGGAGGGGTCCTCCCCCTCCCCCAATAGTTTTGCCAGCATCGCGGCAAAATACTCAGTCGGCTTCGGTCCTTCAACTCCTTCGGGCAGCCCCACAATCCTCAAGTTCTGTCGCCTGGATCTATTTTCCAGGTCTTCCATTTTTCCTCGCAGATCCTTGTTAGTATCCATCACCTTCCGCATCTCTTTCCCCATCGAGGCAAGTTGATCACCGTGCTGCAATAATGTCTCCTCCACTTCCTTCAGCGCCTCCCCTTGCTCTCGCACCTCCGCCACTGCGCTCGCCACCTCCGTCCTTACCGGGGAAACCGCCTCCTCCACCAGCACACTCAAAGCCTCCCTCATCTCCTTCCTCACCGTCTCCATGCATTTCGCAATCTGCGCCAACTGCTTTTCAAATTCCGCAGCCATCACCTTGGTTATTTCTTCAGCCGTAAGCAGTGCGGCCTTCCCTGGTGCTCCAGCCTCCATTTTTCCTGGTGACCCCGCGGTGACCTATCCACTCCCCAACTTCTGCCTGGTGGTCACGCATCCCCTTTCTGCCTGTTCAGTCTTTACCGGCGATATGACTGCCTCACTGAACATGCTGTCTGCGACAACCTCAGCATCGCAATTGCTCCCCAGTGAGTCCACGCACCTCTCCAGCTCTGAAATGTGGTTAGCCAGTACACTTCCTTTGTACGTAGTCGGCAAGAACACTGGAAGTGTCCATCACTTCCCACACAGTGTAGGAGGAGCATATCATAGTTACGTTACTCTAAACAGCACGAGGCTGAGCCTTGCGCAGGAGGAGGTGGAGTTGGCCCTGCTCAGTGCTTCGCTCCAGAGTCCCCAGCCCACTTCTGTCCCCAGTTCGTCTCCCCATTTCCGTCTTGCTTCATCCAGTGGTAGCCTCGCCCTGTCCAGTAGCTGTCTGTAGACGTGCCAGCAGTTTCCCCCTTCCTTACTGTCCGTGTTTATCGGGACCTCTAATATTGTGTTTCTCGGGGCTGTGGGGTACCCTACCGTGTCCTTGCGGAGAAACCGCTTTACCTGAAGGTGCCTAAGTTCCTGTCCTGTCGGTAGTTTCAGGTCTTCCGTCAGCTCGCTCAGCGTCGTTAGTCTGTCTTCCATGTAAAAGTCCCTAACTGTTGACGTCCCCCCTGTCCTGTCTCCATTTTTTAAAAGTGGTGTCAAGCATGGCTGGTGGAAATTTGTGGTTTCTGCAGATGAGGACCATGGGGGACATCACGGCTATTTTAATTACTCCACCGTTGGCAGCATTGCTTTCAGCTGAAAAGACCCAAAACGCTGGAAATGCACCTCGAAACCTCTGTGCCTCTCTATTTTCTCCGTTTAGATGCTCGTTAAAGCTTGATCAAGCTTTTGCCCATTTGTCTCAATATCTCCTCACAAGGCTCAGCATCAAATTTTGTTTGCTTAAAATCCTGTTAAGTGCCATGGGACATTTTACAACTTTGATGTTTTGATTGTGTTACGACCGGTCTCAGGTGAGGTTCCCCAAAAGTTGTTGATCCGGGCGAGACCCCTCGATTTGTAACTGTCCAGCTAGGATACCCTCACATTGTTACAAACCCAGGTGAGGAGAGATGACTGGCTCCAAAGCTTCATTCAACCCCCCCCCCCCTTCCCCCACCCAGGCTCCAAAGCTTCATTCAACCCCCCCTCACCCTTTCCATTGGTAGCAACAAGGTTAATTTTATTTTATTTTTTTATTCATTTTCGGGATGTATAGAACATAGAACATACAGTGCAGAAGGAGGCCATTCGGCCCATCAAGTCTGCACCGACCCACTTAAGCCCTCACTTCCACCCTATCCCCATAACCCAATAACCCCTCCTAACTTTTTTGGTCATTAAGGGCAATTTAGCATGACCAATCCACCTAACCTGCACATCTTTGGACTGTGGGAGGAAAAGGGAGCACCCGGAGGAAACCCACGCAGACACGGGGAGAACGTGCAGACTCCGCACAGACAGTGACCCAGTGGGGAATCGAACCTGGGACCCTGGCGCTTGAAGGCACAGTGCTATCCACTTGTGCTACCGTGTTGCCCATGTATGTAGGCGCCGCTGGTTAGGCCAGCATTTATTGCCTAGTTGCCCTTCAGAAGATGGTGGTGAGCTGCCTTCTTGAACTTCTGCAGTCACTGAGGTGTAGGTACACCCACTGTGCTGTTAGGGAGGGAGTTTCAGGATGTTGCCCCAGCAACAGTGAAGGAACGGTGATTTATTTCCAAGTCGGGGTGGTGAGTGACTTGGAGGGGAACCTCCAGGTGGTGGGGTTCCCAGGTATCTGCTGCTCTCGGCCTTCTCGATGGTAGTGGTTGTGGGTGTTGGTAGTGGATGGTAGTGTTGAAGGCGCTGCCTAAATAACCTTGGTGAGCTCCTGCAATGCATCTTGTAGATGGTACACATGGCTGCCACTGCTTGTCGGTGGTGGAGGGATTGAATGTTTGTGGAAGGGGTAGCAATCAAGCGGGCTGCTTTGTCCTGGATGGTGTTGAGCGTTGTTGGAGCTGCACTCATCCAGGTAAGTAGGGAGTATTCGATTACACTCCTGGCTTGTGCCTTGTAGATGGTGGACAGGCTTTGGGGAATCAGAAGATGTCTTACTCGCTGTAGGATTCCTAGACTTTGACCTGTTCTAGTAGCCACAGTATTAATATGGCTAGTCCAGTTCAGTTTCTCTTCAATGTTGATTGTGGTGGGCTCCTCCATCATTGAGGATGGGAATATGTGTGGAGCCTCCTCCTCCAGTGTCCACCACCACTCGTGACTGGATGTGGCAGGTCCTCAGAGCTTAGATCTGATGCGTTCATTGTGGAATCTGATGCATTTGTTCTGGAATCGCTTAGCTCTGTCTATTACTTGATGTTTCTGCGGTTTGGCTCACAAGTAGTCCTGTGTTGTAGCTTCACCAGATTGACACCTCATTTTTAGGTACGCCTGGTGTTGCTCCTGGCATGCTTTTCTGCACTCCTCATTAAATCTAACAAGGTTCCCTCTCCCTTGGGTACCTTTTCTAGACCCAATAGTTATCTTTAAAAAGGAATCTAGTTAACCAGGCTTTCTTGATAGGCCAAATTTATTAACTACCAAAAAGGTGAGGAGCAAAATGGTAAAACAGATGCATCTACATTCATATGAATTAGAAGTAAGAGCGGAGTCCAGTATTAAGTAAATATAAATAAAAGTTATGTGGAACAGTCCTTGACCTGCGAGGAGTAGATGATGGAGGGTTGCAGCCTTTACAAATTGATTCCAGTAGACTTCTGCAGCCAAATAATTGATACTTTGATTTCGGTGTCCTGTGGTTTGGTGGAAAGATTTCAGTTCTCTTTCCAGCTGCGATCCTTTTTTTTGCTGGTTGGTTGGCTTCCACAGTCAGAGAGAGAGTTTGAGATATTCCTGCAATAGATGGCTACTTTCCTTTTTGCAGGGCATCGCTTTTGTTACTGTATTACACACCTTCAGTGCAGAAAAACTTCCAGCTGTTTACCCTCACAGTATGCACAGACAGACTGACAGACTCAGGCAACCGTTGCGGCAGCTCTTTCAGCTAGTTATTTACCCCCTTATCTGTATATTCCAAGTGAAAATTGGAATACACTAGTCTGTCGAGGTTAGCACTGTAGCTTCACAGCGCCAGGGTCCCAGGTTCGATTCCCATTTGGGTCACTGTCTGTGAGGAGTCTGCACGTTCTCCCCATGTCTGCGTGGGTTTCCTCCCGGTGCTCCGGTTTCTTCCCAAATGTTCCGAAAGATGTGCTTGTTAGGTGAAGGGGCTGGTTTAGCACAGGGCTAAATCGCTGGCTTTGAAAGCAGACCAAGGCAGGCCAGCAGCACGGTTCAATTCCCGTACCAGCCTCCCCGAACAGGCGCCGGATTGTGGCAACTAGGGGCTTTTCACAGTAACTTCATTGAAACCTACTTGTGACAATAAGCGATTTTCATTTTCATTTCATTTCAATTGGACATTCTGAATTCTCCTTCTGTGTGCCCGAACAGATGCCGGAATGTGACGACTAGGGACCTTTCACAGTAACTTCATTGCAGTGTTAATTTAAGCCTACTTGTGACAATAATAACGATTATTATTATTACCGGAGATGCTAGTCAGTCTTTGGATGCTTTTAGAAGTACCTTGTCTGGAAACGGTGATGGGTTCCATTGTCCCTGAGAGAGACACCCAACAGCCATTCCTGTAGGTGGCTAACTGCACATTCTCAGCCATCTTCAGGGTTTGTGTCCATTTTAAAACATAAAAATCAAGTCTTTCCCGAGTCCAGTATTGCCGTGTATAATTCCATTTTCTTTCTCCATCATCTAAACAGATCGTATGAACTTGGTGATGGTGAATCTTGCCTGGTATTCATCTACATCGAAATCAAGATCTACTCCAGCATGTCTAGGTTAATTAGTCCTGTTAAAGTGTCACGTCCAAACACATTAGCATTTCTTTCTCTTTCGAATGTTGAACGATCTGCTTTGCATTTCCACCATTCTGGGTTTTTAACAAGAGACTTGGATTATGAGTAGCCAACGGGCACAAGTCACTGTCAAGTCAGCAGTTGCTAAGTGGAGATTTCGGCCTCGGAGGGGGCAAGTGATCCTGGTACATTTTTTGATCTTTGCGTTGCTTTGCATTGTGGACCAGGTTCTTTGCTCCTCTTCTCATTTTAAGAAAGAAGCATTCAGTTACTCAGCGCCAGTGACAATCACATCACATGAGAGAATATAAAAATGTTCCCGCCTTGCTATATTTGATTAAATAGAGTAACGATGAGCATTCAGTGGCATCGGCGATCTGAGTACTTGCTGTTCTTTGATGCTTTGGATCAAAGTCAAAGGTGCACATTGATGTGAAAAGTAACAGTAGAACAGGCAGATCCCAGTCTGACAGCCAAACAATGCTAGGACTGACCGAGGGGCCACCTCACACACAACTATAGGTTTGGATTGGCTGTGATATAAATGCAGCCTGGCATGAAGCCACGGGCCCCTTTTGTCAATTTGACTTCCTGGAATGGTTTTTAATATTTGGGATATAGGTGACTGTTTGCGTGGGAAGTTGCACATTCCCCCCGTGTCTGCGTGGGTTTCCTTCAGGTGCTCCGCTTTACACGCACTGTCCAAAGTTGTGGCGGTTAGGTGGATTAGTATGCTAAATTGTCCCTTAGTGTCCAAAAGGTTAGGTGGGGTTATGGGGTTACAGGGATAGGGTGGGGGGGTGGGCCTTGCTAGGGTTCTCATTCAGAGGGTGGGTGTAGACATGAGGGGCCGAATGGTCTCCTTCTGCATTGTAGGAATTGTTTGATTCTATGATGATCCCAGCCATGTACCCAGCATTAGAGGGGAGGAGCTCTATTGGAGACCCAGCTTCAGTGTTACCGCACCTGAAAGCAGACCAAGGCAGGCCAGCAGCACGGTTCAATTCCTGTACCAGCCTCCCTGAACAGGCGCCGGAATGTGGCGACTAGGGGCTTTTCACAGTAACTTCATTTGAAGCCTACTTGTGACAATAAGCGATTTTCATTTCAAGAGGCAGCTCTCTATGCATCACAGCCAACAGATCTCCCCTGGGAAAAAAGGGCAAACTAAATGGCAATTTTTAGCACATAGTAGATTCAGTTGCCACGTCAGTAAAGTTTTTGTGTGCAAAAGTTTAAAATATAAACAATAATTATAGAAAGGGTTGGGTCTAATATGTTTTGAAACTGACAAGTGCATGAAACACAGGCCTGACAAATTAGAAACACTTGATAATTCTCAGAAGAATAAAGCAAGTCCACATCTGACATACGGTTTGCTTTAAATAGCCAGACAAAATGATATATAAACCCAAAGAACAACAGACAAACCATTAGATTGTGGAGAGACTCTGGATTAAGGAGCACTTGTCAGTGGTAAGTTTACTCTTAAAAGTTTATATTTGCACAATCTGGATAGAAGAGACTAGAATATCTAGTTCTGTTTGCAAATTACCTCACATGGAAAGTTTTTTTTTTAAGATATTGAATATTCTGAAAACTGTATCCGAATCATTTTCTTCCTCTGAAAGCAGAAAACTGACCAATGTATAAATTAAATTCCCTCTGTTAGTTTAAGGACACCTGTTAAGGCATTTGCATGAATTCCTGTTGCATTGACCCAGCCAATATCCCACTTATTTTAAATGCGTTAAGAACTATAGCAAAACAAGGGGAACAAATATTCGCCTTAATGTGTTAGCTCGAGTGCTAAAAAATATCATCGTTCAACTTTAGGGCTTATTAACCCACTACTTTTAGATCAATTGTTTGCAGGATTCAGTTTATCCACTCATGGGTTTGCTTCATGGTGAACCCATATACTTACCCCCTTCATATCCATTCTACGGTTGAAATAGCAACGGAATAAATTAGCTGAGTTTGTATTCGTAGATTTGGGATTGTAAGAGAAAGATATTGCGGAATAAAAGCCGACCTTTTTTTTTGTTGCGTAAATTGTATAAATAAAATCAATTAAAATGTTGTTCGTTCCTTCCGATTTTAAAATATTGCAACATAAAACCGGAGAGTGAAAGATGTATTCATCAACAGAAACTTAATTGTCAGATGATTTCGTAATGCTTAAGTGGTTATTCTTTTGGGAGCGTTTAAGTATTTTGTTTGCCTGCCGCTCCATCATGTGTTTTGAATCAGCAAGTAGATTTTGGTAAACCGAACTGTCCCAGGAGTGCAACACAAGGAAACACCAGCAGCTGGTCTCCGTCGCGATCCAGTCAAGGAGCAAACCAGTCCTAAAATAAGTAGCTGCAGTGCAGCTCAAGTTACAACATCTCCTAGCTGCGATACGCGAGCGGTATCATTTCATTCTTGGGTTCTCTGGCTCTTTATATCAGTTTCTGGACATCCTCTGTGGGGGTTCATGTGAGCCTAACTATCCAGGGGGCAAGTTGCCAGGGTGCCGCTCCCTGTTGACTCCGATGAAGTATGGAATCACTTCAAGTATCAAACCAGCATCCCCGCCCGCCCCCCGCCGATGGTACCTGGCCAGGGCTGGGTTAAAATCGCCCTCGTGCATCTGTGTTTAATTTAAAGAAATTCCAGTTCTCCTTGAGTTTGAATCACAGAAATCGAAAGCACTCAAGGTGGTCACCTGGTCCATCACGTTTGTTCCAATCAAAAAAGAGACCCGGCCTTCCAACTCTTGGCCCCGAGGTTATGGAATAGAACATCGAGTGCAGAAGGAGGCCATTCAGCCCATCGAGTCTACACCCCCTCACTTCAGTCCTCATTTCCACCCTATCCCCTTAGCCCACCTAATTTTTTTTTTTGGACACTGAGGGCAATTTATCATGGCCAATCCACCTAACCTGCACGTCTTTGGACTGTGGGAGGAAACCAGAGCACCCGGAGGAAACCCACGCGGGCATGGGGAGAACATGCAGACTCCGCACAGATAGTGACTCAGCGGGGAATCAAACCTGGGATCTTGGCGCTGTGAAGCCACAGTGCTATCCACGTGTGCTACCGTGCTGCCCTTCTCAAGCACCTTTAAAATGTGTCTAGTGTCTTTGCCTCTACCTTTCAGTTGGTGGGTTCGAGACCCCTTACAACAACCTGGCTGAATAATTTCTCCTCAAATCCTTTCCAATCCTTCCACCAATTAATTAAATCTAAGCATTGGTTATTGATGGCTCTGCTATGACGAATAAATCCTTCCTACCCACTCTACCCTGGCTTCTTAGAATTTCATGGACCTCAATCAAATCTGCCCTCTGTGCCAAAGAAATAAAATCACAGCCTATTCAATCTTTTCCCAGAACAAAAATTCTCCAGTCCTGGCAACATTCCCATAAATCTCTTATGTATCCCCGCTAGTCCTATGCATCCCCGTTGTTCGAAAACACAGCGACCAGAATGGTATGCAGTATTCTCCAGTGTTTTATACAGTTCTGGTACAGCTTCCCTGCACAGATAGTATATGCCTGAGCTATTAGAGGAATGTCTCCCACATGCCTTCTCAGTATCTTATTTAACAGTCCTGCCACCTTCTGGATATTTGGACATGCACTCCAAGGTCCTCTCTCCTCTACCCTTCCCAGCACGTGTATTCATCAATTTATTCTGTATTCCCTTGCCTTGTGTAGCCTTCCAAAATGCGTAATCTCACACTGCTCCAGGTTGCAACGCACGTGTCACGTTTCCACCCACCAGCCTGTCCATTGATATATTCCTGTAGCCCAGAATTTTCTTCTTCACTATCAAACACATGCACAATTTGCAAACATCTTATCCATGCCCCCTACTTCTGGGTCTAAAGCACAGATCTACACTGCAAGAAGTAAGGGACCAACGAATGAGCCCTGTGAAACCTCACTGGAGGGGACTTCCAATCACAAAAACATCCATTAACCATCACCCTTTGCTTCCAGCCACTGAGCCCATTTGGGATCTAAATAGCCAATTTTCCTTGGATTCCATGGGCTTTTACTTTTCTGATCATTCGGCCATATGGGACCATATTGTCAAAGCGCATGTAGGCTATATCAAATACATTACCCTCATCAATCCTCTTTGCTCCCTCCTCCAACATCCTGGGGTCTCTCTGATACGGCATTCAATTTTACAAAATAATGTTATAAAAAGAAATAAAAACTTGCACTTAAACCACATTTTTGATAACCATTCGACATCTCAAAGCACTTTTACAGCCAATGTGGGACTTCTGAGGTGTGGTCACTCTTGTAATGTAGGAAACACGACAGGAAAACCCCTAGTCATGTGATAATGACCAGGTCTGTGATGCTGACTGTGGGATAAATATTGGCACCAGGGATAACTTCTCTGTTGTTCTTCAAAATAGTGCCATGGTGTCTTTTAATCTTCTTGGGCAGGCTGGTGGCATGTCTCACCCAAAAGGTGGTACCTCCAACAATGCAGCACTCCCTCAGTATTGCACAAGAGCAGTGATGGGCAATCTAGGCTAGTGAGCGGCCCTCCTTAATTTTAGTGGGCCATAGGTTTGAAATTAGGCTTATTCACTAACCATGACTAAGATTGAACATACTCAAAACACACCGAATATTTCATAACAATTTGTCCAACATCCTTAACCATTCACATATTAATAGACCTCTCATCAACTTCAAATGCTAAAAGCAAAACGATTTACCCTTGGATTGGATGTAGAGGGAGCACACGGTTCTCCCAGTCAATGTTGTGAGCAATCAGCACGGCCCTCACTTCACTCACCCTCACTTTGCGTGGGGACCACTTCAGTCATACTGGTAGGAAAAAAAACTATATGGATGGAAATCAGCAGAATCTGACAACCCTGCTCATGGGCAATGGTCAACAAAATGCCTTGTGGGCTGCACTCAGAACACTGATGGGTTGCATGTGGCTCACCACTGCACTGGAATATCTGCCTTGGGTTTTATGTTCAAGCCGTGGAGTGGGAGTGGAACCCAGAACGTTAGGACACAGTATTATGATCCTTGACCAGACCCCAACAGTGGCTAGGATACTGGATGGAAACCCCAATATTTTACTTTTTTTGCGAGACCGTACGGAAAAAAATGATTCGCTCCAGGAACAATTGCATGGAAAATTAGAGTTTGGTTATTTTTGGAACCAAACTTTATGAATGCAATATTAAACTTTTTAACTTCACACTGGAAAATAACATTTTCCAATACCCCTTAAACTCTACTACTCAGTACTTGATTAAACAACAAGAAAGGAAGCATACAGCTCTCAATCTATCTTACTGTGGGAGAATTGTGGACTCAGCGTCAGGCAGATCAGATTTCAACTCTTCTCTCCAAATCTTTCTCCAAAAACTAACTCTCTAAAGCTTTTGAAAATGTCTCTCTGCATTCCTTGGCTCCACCCAAAAATGACCTCATCTCCCCCAAGCCGAAAAACAAATGATCTCTACAGGCTGCAAAGCTCATGAACCCCCCAGGGACATTCCTAGTCAAACCACAGTCCATTATCCCAGACTGAAAAACACAGTTCCTTTGTCAATTTCACCTTCTGGCTGCCAAAAGCATCCAGACCCTGCAAAACAGTATTCTTTAAAAAAAAACATGACAACTGCAGTCAAACACACTCTAACCCCAGGCTTGTAACCCTTAAATTGCCCAATACGTCGAATCCAATATTCCTGAAGTCTTCCAGTCATCCCATTAGAGACAAGACTGCTACCAACTGGGACACAGTAGACACTGGAAGACAGAATTAAATGCTCAATGGCTGGAATAAATATTACATCCATCAGTGTCTGAAAAAAGTGGGGGAGGATTAAAAAGTCCTACTTTGGGGAAGGGCGTTTATCAAGAATGTGTCTACTTGCTACCACAATTTGCTGTATCCTAATTTTATCTTCACAAAAGAGTGTGTATTTTGCTTTGAACACTGCCTTGCCATTTTGAAGCTACCAGATGATGGGGCAATTTGAATTAAACAACCAATGAACCATCTTTATGTTATAAAGATAATAAGAATTAACTTGTGCATCTTGAAAATCTACGCTACCTGTAGCACAATGGAAATGTTAGTTTTCCATTACTGGTCAACTTGCCTCTCCAATAACCCTGTTCATAGGGGTGCTGAATAAAACTGACATTTCCAAAGTTTATCGAATCCTGGTGCCCACCACGCTCTCCTGCTGGTTTGGGTAGTGCAATCTGATGACGCACGTAGACGGCAATCATCTCCACATGAATAAAAGCATGAACTTGCTATTTTCTAACATTTTCTTATGCTCAACCATTCTCCGTGCACTAAATCCTGCTCAAAGGCTCCAGTTTGTTGTCATTGATCATCTTCAAAGGGAATTGAAATTGATTATTCTTAGTTACCCTGAAAACTTTCTTGATAATTGCCTCTTTGCGATTGGTCCTAATTTGAGGCAGAGAGCTGACTGTTAACTGCTGACTGGAGAGAAGTGTCTGCGATGAGCTCCGCACTTGTATTTGGCCACAATCAGATTTCCAAGGTTTCCATTGCTATGGTGCACGTGATGCTCATTTTTGAGTGACGATCTCGTATGAGGTCAGCAGCTCAGTCTTAGAGGGTTGGAGCGGAGAACTTTGCTAACTTTCACTACGGCATTGGTCAGAATTCATCAGGCATTGAAGAATAGTCGAGGAATCGGTGTTGCTGATTCACACTCAGACTCCAGCGCCGAATTTCCATCTCTGGTCACAGACCTGGGCTCGCACATGTAGTAATTCACCGCAATCCGTTTCCAGACAATGATATGGATGTTGCATTGTTACTGTTGTACATCTTAAGAGCAACACAACAGGATTAGAAGTTCACAGAAATTTACAGTGCAGATGGAGGCCATTCGGCCCATCATGTCTGCACCGGCCTTTGGAAAGATCACCCTACTTAAGCCCACACCTCCATCCTATCCCCATAACCCAGTAACCCCACCTAACCTTTTTGGACACTAAGGGGCAATTTAGCATTGTCAATCCAACTAACCTGCACATCTTTGGACTGTGGGAGGAAACCGGAGCACCCGGAGGAAACCCACGCAGACACGGGGAGGACATGCAGACTCCACACAGGTAGTCACCTAAGCCGGGAATCGGGGTCCTGGAGTTGTGAAGCAACAGTGCTAACCACTGTGCTACCGTGCCTTCCCAAATTAAATCAGATTTGGAGATCTATCCAGTTTGTGTCGGAGAGTGACAGATAATGGGGTTTTTAATTGCAAGAACCTCCGTAATGCATTTCAGTATCTATTGGTTACTTGGAAAAACCTTCTTTTAGTGGATGTTTTTTCTTTCCTCGTAAAAAAAAGTAATCAAGGATCTAACCTCAGCAACACTGTCACATAGATATTTTCATCAGCAATGCTCTGTCCCCTGAGGCTAGAATTTCAATAAGTGCACAACATATAAATATTGCTACTGTTAAAAAAATGTGCAAATTTTGAAAGAAAGAAGAATAGAAAGAATGACTTCCGCGCATACATAATATCCTTCAGGCTCTCAGCCAAGATATCGGTGATCTCAGTATGGCTTCAATGAAGGAAAGATAAAGCTAGCCTTACGCCTTTCAAACTAAGGGGCTGGTTTAGCACAGGGCTAAATTGCTAGCTTTGAAAGCAGACCAAGGCAGGCCAGCAGCACGGTTCAATTCCCGTACCAGCCTCCCCGAACAGGCGCCGGAATTTGGCGACTAGGGGCTTTTCACAGTAACTTCATTTGAAGCCTACTTGTGACAATCAGCGATTTTCAAACAGAAACCAGTCAGTGTTTGATAAGCAGCTGGGCTCTACAGCTTTACAAGAAGACGGCTTACCCTAGCAGCACATTCAAGAACACACTCGACCTTATATGGTAAAACGTGCCTCTCGCAATACAGTCTTAATGTGACATGCACATCCAATTTATGCAAACTTCGAGTCAATACTTGAGTTGTGACAAACAACAAATACACACTTTGATGTTATTATTTCATTATCATTAGAAAATGCCCAATGGCTCGATTCATGATATGTTGTGATAGAAACACTACACCGTGTTAAATATGTTATCATTCTGCTTAAGGTTAGGTATGTGCCCTTTAAGTCTGTTGCACTCATGTGAATTTCACCGATCAGTCTGCTGTTTCAACATAGATGATAATAAAACAATCGTGCTCTGATTTCTGCTGAATTTTTAGAATTGTTATTTAGTCTCTTTGTGCAGACAGTTGATCCAACTGAAGCATACACAACAGTAACTTTCAACAGGGAGTGCTATCTGAGTATTGCTGAAAAAAGAGACATGTCGAAGCTTTTCATCTTGCACTCATCAGAACAATTCGCAAGAGCCCCAGTGCATGGGCAAGGGAACAAGCTACATATGCTAATACACAGGGCCCTGTTCTTTGCAGACAAAAGAAACACGCGCACACATTGTGCCTGTTTCAGCTGAACAAAATGAGTGGCAGCCATTTACTGATGCATTCCTCAGGGCAATGCCTTGACCAATCAGGGTCAAGCTGCCTGGTTTTCATTTCAAATGGTGCTTGGCAGTTATCTGTCAGTCACCATCAACTGGTGTATGGCAACGCTACTACCAAGCAAAGTCTGATTGCTAGCCAATTGACATTCCCTTCTCGTGCCGTATAGATTGTTGTTTTCCTTTTGCACTTTTATTCTTGTGAAGTGTCTTGACGAAAAACTTTGACATGTCTCTTTTTTCAGCAATATTCAAATTCTGTACTCTTTGGAATGGTATATATAGAAAAATAAATGTATGTATAGAAGGAACAAATTGCAGGATTATGTAGCAAGAGCAATTGTGTGGTACTAATTGGGCAAATCTTTAAAAATGATAATAATTTCTATGTCATGTCTGCATCGGTCAAAAAGATACTAGCCGCTCATTTTAATTCCACTTTCAGCACCTGGTCCATAGTTTTGCCAGTTACAGTACTTCAGATGCATATCGAGGAACCTTTTAAATGAGTTGAGTATTTCTGCCATAACCACCAATTCAGACAGTGAATCCAAAGTCCCACCAATCTCTGCTGAAGAGATTCTCCCTCACGTCCCTTCTAATCCTCCTGCCAATCGCCTTAAATCTATGCCCCCTGGTAACTGAACCTCTCAGCTCGGGGTAGTGTCCCTTGTAACTTGTTTGTCTTTCCTGTCTGTCCTGTCTAGGCGCCTCATGGTTTTGTACACCTCAATTGGGTTGCCTCCTCTGCTCGAAGGAAAGGAATCCTAACCTATCCAATCTCCCCTCACTGTTGCAATTTTCAAGCCCTGCCAATATTCTTGTAAATCTCCTTCGCACTTTCCCAGGGCAATTCTGTCCTTCCTGCAATGTGCTTACCAAAACTGTGCACAGAATTCCAGCTGTGACCTAACCAGAATTTTGTACAGTTCCATCGTTGCATCCCTGCTTTGTATTCAATACCTCGCCCAATAAAGAAAAGCATTCCATATGATTACTTGATAACCTTGTTTACTAAAGATCTTTATTGTCACAAGTAGGCTTACAGTGACACTGCAATGAAGTTACTGTGAAAAGCCCCATGTCGCCACATTCCGGCGCCTGTTCGGGTACACGGAGGGAGCATTCAGAATGTCCAAATTACCTAACAAGCACGGCTTTCGGGATCATGGGAGGAAACCAGAGCACAAGACACGGGAGGACGTGCAGACTCCGCACAGACAGTGACCCAAGCCAGGAATCAAGCCAGGAACCCTGGCGCTGTGAAGGCAGAGTGCTACCCACTGTGCTACCGTCCCGTCATCATATCAGCAGCACGGTTCAATTCCCGTAACAAACTCCCCGAACAGGCGCCGGAATGTGGCGACTAGGGGCTTTTCACAGTAACTTCATTTGAAGCCTGCTTGTGACAATAAGCGATTTTCATTTTTTTCATTAAAGCAACATGCGTGTGGAGGAATTTAACCATGTTGGTCAAAGATTTTGAATCAAAGCTTCAGATTTAACCATCAGCAATTATATCCGAATGATTTTACCTCCTACGAGCTGACTCTTAGCAAGAGTTCCAGGGCACCCTTCTCGGATTAAACATATTGGACATCGTATAACTTCAGAAAGGTGGCAGAATTTAAAACAAACATAGCGCAGCAGAACAGACAGAAAAGAGCTCAGCCACACAAACCACGGAATACTCCAGCCTCTGAAGAAGTCTGCAGAAGATTGTATCATTTTTTTATTAAAACGAAACAGGCGCAATATTCAAATTGTCTTTAAAGGATAAAACCTAAATTTCAGCATCTCCTGGGTCACCACTCTTTGTGAAGCACAAGATGGCTGCTGTAGAATCGGCAGAGGTTTCAAGAATAGTTGGCGAGTTCAAAAGTATATCAAATTTAAAGATTTATAATTAAAATACAGTTATAACTAGATTGGGGTTGGCTGCACGGCTACGCCAACAGCGCAGATTCAATTCCTGTCCGAGCTGAGTTTATCCACTAAGGCCCCACCTCCTCAGCCTCGCCCCTCGCCTGAGGTGCAGTGACCCTCAGGTTAAATCACTACCAATCGACTCTCTCTCAAAAGAGAAAAGCAGCCCATGGTCCTCGAGGGCTGTGGCGACTTTCAATTTCATAGCCCAACTATTTGAGCCAGTATTTCTTTAGGGGTGAACGGATTTTCAAGCACATTAAACAAAACTGGAAGTTGCAGAAAGTCTTGCAAATTGCATCGAGTGTAGACTGAAACTGGCCATTCTGCCCAAATGGTCGGTGCTGGTGCCTATACTCTGCACAAGCCTTCTCCCATTCTACATCATGCACTTTTATCAGAACACCCTTCTATTACTGTCACCCTCACCTTCGGATCTAGCCTCCCCTGAAATTAGTCTATGCCATTAACCTCCGCACTTCATGTGGAAGCAAACTCAAAGGCATGTTGAGCTGGATCCTCCGCTTCGCCGGCAGTGGAAATGCCGTTTGGCAATGCTTTATTACATAAATTCAGCGCTGTTTTGTTCTTCACAAAACAGCACATCAAATCTTGCCGGTGAAAATCGAGTTGAAGTTTTCGACAAAATGCGTCCGTCTGATCTGTGTATCGTATCTGAGCGTAAAATTCCAACTTGCCATTCAGTCTCAGCCAGGCATAAAGTCCTCTTAATGATCTCTGTGTGGTGATATGCATCACTGTAAATACACAAGGGGTTAATGTAAATACACTAAGACTAAGTAAACACTAGGGGGAGCACCAGAGACATCATGACATACAGCTAATGAACACATAGAATAGGACACGACCAATGGGCAGTCAAGACACCCAGAGGTGACAGTACCACAAGGGGGCAACCCATATAAAAGGACAGGGCACACATGCTCTTTCTCTTTCCACAGGCAACACTCCGAGAGAAGGACTGGGGCAGATCAGAAGCATCACACCCACCGCATGGCTTAGAGCAGACTGGTTAGTTAGACTGAGTTACTATAGCAAGATTAGCAGGAGAGTCGAACTCAAGTAGGAGAATTGTTAACTGTTCAATAAATGTGTTAAACCTATCTCCAAGTCTGAACCTTCCTTTGTCAGAGTATACATCAAGGAAGCAGCTTATGCTACATGAAGAAGCAGAACACAACATCTGGTGTTTACTTAGTCTTAGTGTATTTACATTAACTCCTTGTGTATTTACAGTGATGCATATCACCACACTTTGGAGCTCGCTCACAGCCAAACTGCAGAGAGCAGCGGGTTTGAGGATTCCAATTCATTTACGTGCATTTTTTTGTTGAGTGTTTTCTTTAATCCAGACGCTGAATTAATGATTGCACAAGGGGGTGAAATATAACATTGACTTTTAATTTAAATTTAAAGTCTCCAGAAATTCAAACATAATAATTTGGGCAAACAAGGCGCCCAATTATCACAACTGTACAACTTCTGAAAAATTGCATGAAAGTATTATTTGATTTTTAGCATGGTTTTTCATTGCCGGTTTACACCAAGGGAATTCTCATAGGCTGGATGGCCTCCGTTGTGCTCTTTTATTTCCAGCATAAGATGCCAAAGGTGTTAAGTTATGGTGGGGGAGGTAGGGGGGGGGGGGAGGGTACAGAACCAGGAGGTCATAGTTTGAGGATAAGGAGTAAAACTTTTAGGACTGAGATGAGGAGAAATGTCTTCACCCAGAGAGCGGTGAATCTGTGGAATTCACTACCACAGAAAGTAGTTGAGGCCAAAACTTTGTGTAATTTCAAGAAGGAATTAGATAAAGCTTTTGGGGCTCAAGGGATCAAGGGATATGGGGGGAAGGCGCGGTCAGCCATGATCAGAATGAATGGGTGAGCAGGCTCGAAGGACCGAACGGCCTCCTCCGGCTTCTATTTTCCACGTAAATCAGGGACTGCTTTAAAACACCTGTGTTGTCTATCATTTAAATTTAATGTTCTGCTGAAATACCGTGTCTCGTTTCTGCTTTAGCCAGCCAAATCACAGAAGATGGCCTCTTCAAACTTCAACGCACACGTAAAGCAGGTTGCTCATGCTATGGGCAGCAGCCTGACAGACCACGACATTTCCCTCATGCCCAGTGAACTGCGGCTCAGAGGTAAAACCATCAATCACCCTCGGCCTTGCCATTGCTGTCGGCTGATGATGATTACGAATTAAAACGCTGCTGCTAGTATCTGTCCCGTCACGCGGAATTTGAAACCAAAGCTGGACATGTTCGCGTGAACCAAAGTCCAAATCGAAATCTGGACCACGTTGTGCAAATTCTTCCTTTAATTAGCTTTGATCCGAGGTAACACCCGGTAACTGCGCTTACCTGGATCAGCCAGCAGGTGTCAGCCCAAGCCTGAGCTACAATGATGTGAAAGCTTTGGCTTTTCTCATTCCTCAATTCGCAACCTGTAGCTCGGGACCGGCATGGTGGTCAATGTCGTGAAATTGCACACTTGCCCACCGACATTCCCACCCCCAAAACGGGAGCAAGATTTCTGTCCATAGAGCCAGGACTGCAGGTTGCTGGATGCAGGACAATAAGGATCTCCTGGGGTGGAGTGGGGGATGGGAGGAGTGGGAGGGGGGCGGGAATCGCATTGACGATCTGAACCTTACCACTATGACCTGATCCAAACAATTGCTTGGTTCAATCAACCTGACCAAAGGTCAACCAGTGCCAGATGCTCAGTTTCTGTTGATCATTTAAGCTCTGTCCTCTCTCCACCAGGCCCATTTAATTACCACAAATTCTTTGAGTACATGGAAACCTTCAAAAAATCAGGTCAGCTTGACGAAACAATTCGGAAAGCGTTCGAAACGCTGGATAAGGACAAGAGTGGCTACATCGAATGGAATGAAATGAAGTAAGAGTTTCTCTCATTTTTGATGTTGCTAAAATACAAACCAACAGTTTTTTTTCTCTTGCCAAAGCACGTCTTCAAACTGAGGCACGAGACAGAGAGTGAGAGAAAATTAGAGGGAAAAGCTCGGGTGGAGAGGCAGCACGGTAGCACAGTGGTTAGCACAATTGCTTCACAGCTCCAGGGTCCCAGGTTCGATTCCGGCTTGGGTCACTGTCTGTGCAGAGTCTGCACATTCTCCCCGTGTGTGCGTGGGTTTCCTCCGGGTGCTCCGGTTTCCTCCCACAGTCCAAAGATGTGCAGGTTAGGTGGATTCGCCATGCTAAATTGCCCTAAGTGTCCAAAATTGCCCTTAGTGTTGGGTGGGATTACTGGGTTGTGGGGATAGGGTGGAGGTGTTGACCTTGGTTGACCTTGCTCTTTCCAAGAGCCGGTGCAGACTCGATGGGCCGAATGGCCTCCTTCTGCACTGTAAATTCTATGATTCTATGCGAGAGAGATGGGTGATGTTTTCTGAAATTAGGGGGAGACTATAGTGTTGAGGTATGGTGGTCCAAAGGGGTGAGTTACAGACCGATGTGGAAGCTGTGCATGTAATAACTTGCACATTTATATAGAACCTTTAACATAGTCAAACATCCCAAGGTGCCTCACAGGAATGTTATCAAACAAAGTTTGACACCAAGCCACTTGAGGAGATATTCGGATGGCTGAAAGGGGGAGGTTTTCAGGAGAGTCTTAAGAGAGGCGAGAATGACTGGGGTCGCAGAGGGGCTCAGGGCAGGAATTCCAGACATTAGGGCCCAGGCAGCTGAAGGCATGGCTGCTGGTAGGAGAGCAATTGTAATCGGGCTGCGTCAGAGGCCAAGGAAATGCCAGTATTGGAAGAGTGCGAGCTATGGGTGGGGGAAAAATGGTTGAAGGAGGTCGCCAGGGTTGACTGGGGAGAGACCATGGAGGGATTTATGTATGGCCAAGGATTGCAACACCAATTCGCTGGGGTATGGTGAACCAGTGCAACTTGGCAAGAGTTGGAGAGTGCTGTTTGAGCCTTTTGTGCAGGTGAGCATGAGGGTTCGCAGTGCGGTTACTGAGTCGAGACTAATGGGCTGGAAGAGAGGAAGATGGCTGGGAGAATGCCAGTTGGTTGTGTGGTGGTGGTGGGAACTGAATAACACAGGGGGGCTTAGCAATGAGTTATTTTACTCAGAGAACCCTGTGATATAATCCCAACCAGCAGCTGGAGGCCGGGGAGTTCTTTTTCTAAAATGTCATTCACAAACCTGACTGCAATCAAACTGCAGCCTCTACAGAGAGTGACTGGAATAATAGTCAGTATTTCTCATCATGGTTGAAGTGACTGGCCTGTACTTAACATGGATCAGTAGGCATCTACTGGCGTGTTATGCACTCTGGGATAACACAGGCTGCAACTGGATGCAGCTTTAACCAAAAAATACTCCAGACCTTGAAGTTAGTTCAATCTGATTTATTGAACCAGTAGCACAGTTAGCACAAGAGGTGAGATATAACATTGGCTTTTTATTTCAGTTAAAGTCTGCAGGAGACCCAATCGATAGTCATTATTGACAATAAAGACCCTCCTTTACCACACCTATACAATTGCACAGGATTGGCAGAACCCCACCTTCTTCTCTATTTGGGACCCAACCTGGGCCACCATTTATAGCTTCTTGCCAACTCCTTCATTCTAACTGCACCGGGACGGCCCACAAGCAGCCGCTCCATAAACACGGCAGCAAGGTTCATCTAAAACCTCATGTACCAGATGTTTTCACCGCAGAGAGTATGGACAGTGACATGCCCGACTTGAGGATTACAACTGCCGAAATTAGGGTATTTGTTACAACAGGAGCATCCACACAAACAGAGCCAGTTCCTCAGTTGGTCTTGCCAGATAGATGTAACATCGACCAAAGTACCAGAAGAGACTCCTAGTAACCCTAAGAGCAAAGTTCCTGAACGGCGTTTTCTGCCAAAACGAGACAGACGTCCATCTAAGAGACTGTCTTATTAATGTACATATGTATCCGTAACATAACAATGTTAGTTATGGCATACTGTGTTGGATCTGTGTCAAAGTGTTTGATTAAGTAAAAATGCCGTGGACACTAAACAAGCAAAAAGGGAGGGGTGTCATGTATCAGAGTAATACCATTGGCTGGTGTAATGTTACGTGTTATGCAATTACATCATTCGAACATTTTGTGGCCTTTTGGTGTGTTCACCATTGTGCCCTGTTTGAACAGCATCTTATAATAAACCCCTTGCACTATGTTACCCAAACTCAACGTGTGTCACCTCTGATTCTTTCTCTTTACGGCTACAACAAAGAGTGTGACATATATTCAACCTCACTCATTGTGTTTGAGCCTGTTGTGAAACAAATCACTGATAATATGGTTAAGATAGTACTTCAGCCTTGCATGTCCTTCATATTTGAGTGACATGTTGTTTTGTTGGATGCCTCCTCAGCATATTCAGCAGCTGTCTTCCCTCATCGGCAGCTCCTTACAAGCGTAGGCTAACCTACATGCACAGGGTATAATCAAAAAGTCAAACTTTAATCAAATATTATTGAGCTATTATCTACGCAAGTAGTTAGAAACTAGACAACTGGCCGAGAAGCATCAGAGGCTCATTAAGGCACGTGCTCACGACTGGCTGTTTATTTTTCATTGCTACTAAATTGCTTGTACTTCCATAAGGTTTCACGATGAATGAATCTGATGTCAGCACGCTGACCAATTATTGCCTGCACAAAGGTTGTAGCGGAGGTAAATGTCTCAATGCAGCGCAGGGTTGGCAGAACCAATGTGTGTTCCAATGATTTTGTTAGGGTTTTGTTCATTACCGTTGTCGTGTTGGGTGTTCCGATATACAAACGAACCAACACGGTTGTAGATGGTTCAACTCTGTTTTATTATTCTGTATAATAACAACTGTTAACTTCTGGCTGTGGTTCGTACTTCACCAGCTAACCTGTGGACCCAGCCCTAGAACTATCTTAGAGAGGCACTCAGCACATGGTGTATGTCTGAGTGGCACGCTGTGAGCTCTGTGCTCTGAGCTATCTCCTGGTGGAATGAGCGGGAACTGTGGTGTTCCCTGTTTTATAGTGCGTGTGACCTCACTGGTGATTGGCTGTGATGTTGCGTGTGTGTTGATTGGTCCGTCGACCTGTCCATCAGTGTGTGTGTGTGATTGCACCATGATATGTTAATGTGGATATCATGACATCCCCCCCTTTTCACAAGAATATGTGCCTACATGGTAATAAATATTGGTGTGTACTGAGTGCGGCTGAGTATGTGTGTGCAATATTTACAACATGTACATGAGGCTAAACTATATACATAGGAAGGTGTCAGGTGCAACAGAGCAACAAGGTTGTACCACAAACAAAACAAGTGCAATCATCAAATATCGAAAAAGAACTCCTGGAACGACAAGAAAGAAACACGTTAACATTGTTGCACAACAATTCAGTGAGTCCAATGTGCAAACAGGCTCATAAGTCCAGCCTAGTAGGTGGGCAACGAATTCGGGTTGGCCGCCTCAAGGGTGGGTCAGGATCCATCGGCTGAGGAATGGGCCTGACCACGGGCGATAGAGGAATAGGCAGAGTGGCAGGAAGCTCCACGAAGTCGACATCAGGGACAACAGGAGGGCGTGGCACCGGTGCATGATCATGTAGCGAGCGCGGAAGCAGCCAAAGGGCCCGCCGATTACGCCGGCGAATGGAGCCATCAGGCATGCGAACCAGGAACGAGCGGGGAGCCACACGGCGGAGAACCTCGGCAGTTGCCGACCAGCCACCCTCTGGTAGGTGTATGCGGACGTTGTCTCCAGGCGCCAAGGCAGGAAGATCAGTTGCCCGAATGTCATGTGCCACCTTCTGCTGAGCACGCTGCTGTCGCATCCTTTGCAGTACTGGAGCATGGTCGGGTTTAGGAACATGAATGGACGGTACAGTGGTCCTGAGGGCGCGACCCATCAACAGCTGGGCTGGCGAGAGGCCTGTGGACAGTGGGGCCGAGCGATAGGCCAGCAGGGCTAAACAGATCCGGCATCAGCAGCCTTGCAGAGGAGCCGCTTCACGATATGGACGCCCTTTTCCGCCTTGCCATTCGACTGGGGATGCAAAGGGCTGGACGTCACGTGTGTGAAGTCGCATGAAGAGGCAAAAGACCATTCTTGGCTCGCAAAACAGGGCCCGTTGTCCGACATGATGGTAAGCGGAATGCCATGGCGAGCGAAGGTTTCTTTACATGCCCTGATTACAGCTGATGATGTCAAGTCGTGCAGGCGTATGACCTCTGGATAATTGGAAAAATAGTCAATTATGATGACGTAGCCCCTGCCGAGCGCATGAAAAAGGTCCACACCCACCTTTGCCCAGGGGGACGTTACCAACTCATGGGGCATCTCAGGGGGTTGCGCCGGCTGAAACCTTTGGCAGGTGGGGCAGTTGAGCACCATGTTGGCGATGTCGTCGCTGATGCCCGACCAGTACACAGCTTCTCGGGTCCTCCGCCTGCACTTTTCAACCCCGAGATGGCCTTCGTGCAATTGTTCGAGGACAAGCCGGTGCATGCTGTGTGGGATCACAATCCGGTCCAACTTTAGGAGGACACCATCAATGACGGCCAAGTCGTCCCAGATATTGTAGAATTGTGGGCACTGCCCCTTGAGCCACCCTTCTGTCATGCGGCGCATCACACGTTGTAGAAGGGGGTCAGCCGCAGTCTCACGGCGAATGTGGGCCAGACTTGCATTAGTAGCTGGCAGATTGGCCGATGTGAAGGCTACATGTGCGTCGACCTGTCAGACGAACCCCCCCCCCCCCCGATTCGGGCAGTGTGCTCACTGCTCCTGACAGGGCATCCGCGATGATGAGGTCCTTTCCCGGGGTGTAGACCAGTTGGAAGTCGTACCTCCGGAGCTTGAGCAGAATGCGCTGGAGGCAAGGGGTCATCTCATTGAGGTCCTTTTGTTTGATGCTGACCAGGGGGCGATGGTCGGTCTCCACGGTGAACTGAGGAAGACCATACACATATTCGTGGAATTTATCTATGCCGGTCAACAAACCCAGGCACTCCTTCTCAATCTGCGCATAGCACTGTTCTATGGAGGTCATGGCCCGCGAGGCATAGGCGACCGGGGCCCATGATGCAGTGTCGTCCCGTTGCAGGAGTGCCGCCCCAATGCCGGACTGGCTGGCATCAGTCGAGATCTTTGTATCTCGAGTAGTGTCGAAGAACGCCAATACCGGGGCGGTGGTGAGCTTGATCTTGAGCTCCTCCCATTCCTTCTGATGTGCGAGAAGCCACTGGAACTCCGTAGTCTTCTTCACTATGTGGCGAAGAGGTGTTGTGTGGGAGGCAAGGTTGGGAATAAACTTCCCCAGGAAGTTGACCATCCCAAGAAAGCTTAGCATTGCCTTCTTGTCTGCCGGCTGCGGCATGGCTGCGATAGCTGTCACTTTGTCAGTATCCGGCCGCACCCCTGACCGGGATACGTGGCCCCCAGAAACTTCAGCTCAGTTCGCCCAAAAGAACACTTGGCTCGGTTGAGGCGCAGGCCGTGTTCTCGTATCCGAGCAAAGACGCGCTGGAGACGACTGATGTGCTCCCGTGGTGTGGTGGACCAGATGATGACGTTGTCAACATAGACGCGCACCCCTTCGATGCCCTTCATCATCTGTTCCATGATTCGATGAAACACCTTGGATGCCGAGATGATGCCAAACGGCATCCTATTGTAGCAGTATCTGCCAAAGGGAGTGTTGAAAATACACAGCTTCCTGCTGGACTGATCCAGCTGAAACTGGCAAAAGCCCTTTGAGGCATCAAGCTTGGTAAAAATTTTAGCCCAGGCCATTTCGCTCGTGATTTCTTCCCGTTTGGGTATGGGGTAGTGTTGCCTCATGATGTTGTTGTTCAGGTCTTTCGGGTCGATGCAGATCCGGAGCTCGCCAGAGGGATTTTTTACGCAGACCATGGAGCTGACCCATGGCGTGGGCTCCGTGACCCGGGAAAGCACTCCTTGGTCCTGCAGATCCTGCAGCTGCTGCTTGAGGTGGTCTTTGAGTGGTGCTGGGACTCTACGAGGTGCGTGAATGACCAGGGTAGCGTCCGATTTGAGCCGTATTCTGTAAGTGTAGGGCAGTGTGCCCATGCCCTCAAAAACCTGCTGGTTGTGAGCGAGGAGCGAGTGGAGCTGCGCCCTAAAGTCTGCGTCCGGGAAATCGGACGTGCCTTCTGGAGACAGAGTGTGTACCCGCTGAACGAGGTGGAGGATCTTGCACATCTGTGTGCCTAGCAGAGAATCCTTCGAGGATCCAACTATCTCAAAAGACAGTGTGGCTGTGTATGAATTGTGTGCAACCTCGAGCTGGCAAGACCCCATGGCCGGGATAACATTCCCGTTGTAATCAACCAGCTGACAGTGGGATGGCCGAATCGGTGGTTTGACCGTCAAGGTGTGGAAGGCTGACCATGCAATGAGATTGGCGGAGGCACCAGTGTCTAAACGGAATGTGATTGGTGATCGGTTGACCGTTAGGGTGGCACACCGTTCATCACCCGGATTAACGCTGTGCACTGGCATCGGCTGGTGGGTCCTACTTGGGGACATCCGATTTCAGTCTATTACCGCAATGCGGAAGGCTTCCCGGTCATCGGTATCACCGGTCTGTACGTTGTCAGGGTATGACTCGGTGTATGTGGGCTGAATGGCCCGCACGTCCCTGCGAGGCTGGCGGAATTGCGGAGCGTTGGCAGGTTGAGCTGCTCGACAGCAGGCAGCGTAGTGGCCCATCTTGCCACAGCGGAGGCATTGTCGAGTTTTGGCTGGACATTGCCGCTTTAAGTGTGCGGATCCACAGTTGCCGCACGTCGTGACGTCATGGCGTTCGTTGCGCCACCGTGCCTGCGAAATTCGGTCCTGCATAGAGCTCGCCTGCGCATCACGTCCCTCTGCACCGACGTCCCCTCTTTTGGCGCGTACAAGCGCGGGAGGCCTCGGAAAGCGCGCAAAATGGCCGCCCTCGTCCGGGCCAGGGGCCGGGAGGAACTCGGTCGCCTGGACCCGCTCGGTCTCGTAGGACCCCTGCCGTGCCGATTCGGCCGCCTGGAATTGGGAGTACTTGCTGGTCGCGTTTTCATGGAGGACGCAGGTTTCGATGGTGGTGGCTAGGGTGAGGCTCTTTATTTTGAGGAGCTGCTGGCGTAGGGTGTCCGAGGTGACCCCAAAAACTATCTGGTCCCGAATCATGGAATCGGAGGTGGCCTCATAGCCGCAGGATTGCGCGAGGATACGGGGGGGGGTGTCAAAAAGGATTGAAAAGGCTCATCCTTACCCTGCAGGCGCTGCTGGAAGAGGTACCTCTCGAAGTTCTCATTCACTTCGACGCTGAAGTGTTCCTCAAGTTTTAGAAGGACCGTCTTGTACTTCGTCTTGTCCTCGCCTTCCGCGAATGCCAGGGAGTTGTAGATGTGGATGGCATGTTGCCCTGCCGTGGAGAGGAGGAGGGCGATCTTCCTGGTGTCCGATGCATTCTCCCTGTCTGTGGCTTCTAGGAAGAGCTGGAAGTGCTGTTTAAACAGCTTCCAGTTGGCGCCGAGATTTCCAGCGATTTGGAGCGGCTGCGGTGGGCTGATGGTGTCCATGGCGCAGGATGGCGGATCTCTGAAGAGGTGCAGTAGGTGTCAAAGTCGCTGGCGAGTTTCCAAACCTGGTATCATGTCATGTCGGGTGTTCCGATATACAAACGAACCAACACAGTTGTAGATGGTACAACTCTGTTTTATTATTCTGTATAATAACAACTGTTAACTTCTGGCTGTGGTTCGTACTTCACCAGTTAACCTGTGGACCCAGCCCTAGCACTATCTTAGAGAGGCACTCAGCACATGGTGTATGTCTGAGTGGCACGCTGTGAGCTCTGTGCTCTGAGCTATCTCCTGGTGGAATGAGCGGGAACTGTGGTGTTCCCTGTTTTATAGTGCGTGTGATCTCACTGGTGATTGGCTGTGATGTTGCGTGTGTGTTGATTGGTCCATCGACCTGTCCATCAGCGTGTGTGTGTGATTGCACCATGATATGTTCATATGGATATCATGACAACCAGAATTGTTTGGTCAGGGTGGAGCGGTGGAGGAGTAGAAAACTGTTCGGGTCAAAGATTCCTTCTGAGGTTCGGCACTTAAATAGGGTTGGGCCTTCTCAAAGGAATTCACTAACAGTCCTGAAGTCTGATACCTTCCTGCTATGGGAATCTTATATTTTCAAGCCACAGCTGTACAAACATAACATAGATAGGAACTGAAACAGATGTAGGCCACTTAACCCCTTGAGTCTGTTCTGTCGTTCAATGCAATCGTGCTTTACCTCCAACCCAACTCCACATACTTACTTGTCTTTGCCCCGCATCCCTTAATATTTCTGACTAAAAAAATTCTAGGAATGTCAGGTTTTAAAATCATTCAGCCAGCATCAAATGCCACTAGTGGACGAGAGTTTCAAATTTCTACCACATGAAGCAGAGTTTCCTACTTTCATGCCTGAAAATCTAGCTTTAACTCTTAGACTATCCCTGTCAAACCCACAAGAAATCAGTCTTTCACATTAGTGAATGGAAGATCTTTCTGCTGTGTGATGAAAGATGCATTCAGGCATTCATAAGTCGTGAAACACTTGGATAGCAACAAGTGCTTTTAACGCAATGTCTCCGTGACTACTTTCCACTTATAACAATGTTTGGCATGCGATTCAGTAGATAGCGCACCCGCCCTTCTGAATCAGAGCATTGAGAGCTTATTTCCCACTCCAGGAATGCTGGAGAACACAATCTCGGCCAACGCCCCAGTGCTGGGGGAGCACTGCGCTGTCGGTGGTGCCATCGTTCACAAGAGATTCTAAGTAAGGTCCCTTTTGAGCCTGTCCTGAGGTGGATATAATATAGTCCATGGCACACTTCGAAGGCTTATGTTAACAGGGGAATTTTCCCCAATTGCTAACATTTGTCCCCCAAC
Organism: Scyliorhinus torazame; assembly: GCF_047496885.1. Lineage (NCBI taxonomy): Eukaryota > Metazoa > Chordata > Chondrichthyes > Carcharhiniformes > Scyliorhinidae > Scyliorhinus > Scyliorhinus torazame. The sequence goes on along the minus strand of NC_092724.1, from coordinate 153,343,164 downwards.
CAAGTGATTCGACTGGTCACTTTATTCATCGGGGGGGGGGGGAGGGAGCTTGTTGTACACAGATTGGCTGCTCAGTTTCCCCACATTCCAGTGGCTTCCAAAGTTCTTCTTTGGCTATAAAACACTTTGGCATGAATAGCACTACACCCATACAGTGAAATTCTTACTACACAATGGATCATAATTTAAGCCTACCTTTCAGGTCCATCTGACCACCCCCCGCCACCCCCCCCCCCCCCCCCCCCCCCCCCCCCCCCCGCCACTCGAGACATTAACTCTGTTTCTCTCTCCATAGACCCCACCAGGCCCGCTGAGCTGATCCAGCATTTTTCATTTTTATTTCAGATTTCCAGCATCCTCAGTGTTTTGCTTTGATATTTTAAGTCTTTATCTGCAACACAAGATATTTTAAGTCTTATCTCGCCCACAAATGCACCGAATCAACAAAATTGAATTGAGAAAGTTGTTTCTTGGAAAATATGAATGCTTTTGACCTGTCCCCCACCTGGATGAGTACAAAAGACCTTTGCTTATCACCTGTTGTGTTGCAGGTACATCCTGTCGACAATTCCCACCAATGTTCCCATTGTCCCACTGTCAGATGAAGAAGCTGACGCCATGCTCCAAGCTGCAGACATAGATGGAGACGGAAGAATTAACTACAAAGGTATGATTTACAACTTGGCAGAATTATGCTGGCGTCTCCAAAAATTAAAGCTCAACCTGGCTGATATGAGCATCAAAATACTGTGGGCCGATTCCCCAAAACAGGAACAAAGTCCCCGAGGGAGCGCGTTTAGTCGCGTGTTTCCCGGCACTCGCAGTGCCGAGAAGCACGTGGCTATTCAACGCGACTCACGTTGTACAAGGGGCCTGATCGGGGCACGCGCGGCCGAGGCCGGGCACAGCCCCGTTGAGCAGTGGGGAGCTCCGCCGCCGGAACTTGCCGCTGTAGCGAGAGCTCAGGGTGCCATTTAAAAATGGCGTCCCGATCTCCGAGGCCCTGGAAACAATCCCCAACCTCCCCCCAGCCCGAACGCAATATGGGAGGGTCCCCGGCCCCCCGCCCTATAATATTTGATATGCTGCATGTTTCACTATTTGTATTAATATCTGTTCACTTGGCCTAATGTCTCCATAGAATCCCTGCAGTGCAGAAGGAGGCAATTTGGCCCATCGAGTGCCAATCTGCGAAAGAGCATCCCACTTAGGCCCACTCCCCCGTCCTATCCCCATAACCCCAGCCCCCCTCCTAACCCCATAACCCCAACTAACCTGCATACCTTGGGACACTAAGAGGCAATTTAGCATGGCCAATCTACCAAACCTGCACATTTTTGGACTGTGGGAGGAAACCGGAGCACCCGGAGGAAACCCACACCGACACGGGGAGAAAGTGCAGACTCCGCACAGACAGTCACCCAAGGCTGGAATTGAACCCTGGGACCTGGCGCTGTGAGGCAGTAGTGCTAACCACTGTGCCGCCGTGCCAACCTTGGCTCGGTCTTAATTTTTGTTTGGTTATACTCCCATGAAGCAACTGACAGCCCAATGCAATGGCAATAAGGAGGATCCAGGTTCCAGATGATAAATAAAATACAACAACCATTCACCTTAGCCGGAACAAGTCTAAGGTTTGGGCTGTAAACCCTGAACGTGCCAACAGAGATTTACAATGTGTCATAGCACACAAAACCATTGATCCTGAACAGATCCTAGAAGAGTACAAGGATGAATTTAGAGAGTTGGGATCTCTACCAGGAGAATATCATCTTGAAGCAGACAAGAGTGGAAGACCAATTCAGCCTCTGTCAGAGTTCCAGCTGCCCTCAAGCCAAACCTAAAAAACAATCAGAAGAGCTGGAAAAGATAGGAGTAATCAAGAAAGTTACAACTCCCACAGACTGGAACAGCAGCATGGTAACAGTGAAACATCCTGGAAAGCTGCCCCATGTGCTTCGACCCAAAGTATCTAAATAAAGTGCTGAAGTGATCTCACCACCCCATGCCAATCATCAAAGGAATCTTGCAATCACCTGCTAGGGCAAAGATTTTTACTATCCTAGAGGCAAAGGATGAGATGGCAGCTAGCCCCTTTAATAGGCTGACCCCTTTAACAGTCATTCCTTGAGGGAGGGGGGGGGGGGGTTACGTGACCTGCTCGTCCAATCAGGGACGGGTGCGCGAATTCGCTGGGACAAATCTCAACATGTTCCGGTGAATTCCCAACTCCTGAGGATCCAGTACTTGTGAAGGGTTTTGGTAATGGACAAAAATGGGATCCAGACGTTGCGGTGGCCAGAATAGGGCTGGTGTTCTGTGATGTTAAAATTCATGACAAGATTTTTAAAAAGCATGCAGATCACTTGCGTGGGCGAAAGAAATCCCAAGAACCAATGCTATGACCTGATCCATTCGTGGGTCTGGATTCATCCTTGTTGTAAATGTAATAACTTCCAGAATTGGCTTCACCTGTTAACTTATAAGAAACAATGATTTATTCCAACTATTGACAACTATTTATAAAATGCTTTAAAATAGTCTTTAAGGGGATAGCCCCTTAAAGGGACTAGATACCACATCAGAACCAGAAGAGGAATCACGATTCATTTAATAGTGCAAGAGCATTCGTGATAGAGGATCTTGTGTTTGTGAAAGATTTTGGTAATGGTCCAGTTTGGATTCCAGGAGTTGCTATGACCACAATACGATCGGTGTCCGATGAGGTTAAAGTGCAGGATAAGATTATAAAGAAGCAAATAGATCACTTGCTTGGGCGAGAGCCATCCGAAGAGCCAGTGCTGTGTGTGACCTGCTCCAGTTGTGTCAGCAGAAAGCGTTGTGGGTTGCCCAAAGAGTGAACTGTCGAATCAGCCAGTAACAGGCCAGGAAACAGGAAGGTGAAACGTCGATACAAAAAGGGAGCCCTTGTGAAATAAGACCAACAGTAACTACCTCAAGAGAAGAGATTTAAAGGGGGAGGGATGTAGTAGCAGGACATTCTCTGAGGGAGGGGGTCATGTGAACCGTTAAACCAGTGAGGGGGAAGTTGGGATTTGGGCTGTGTTGGGACATGTTCCAACAGTTGGACCCTTGCGCTGAGTATAAAAAGACCGTTTTAAAGCACTTAGTTGTTTGTAGTTGTAATAAATCATTGTTTCTTGTAAGTTAACTGGTGGAGCCCCTTCCTGAAGTTATTACAGATGGTTACTGACAAGTGAAGCTGGATGAAAGCCTCAGCTTTCTAATGATGTTCTGGATGTCATTCAGGAGATATAGAGAGTTGTGCGTGCCATTTGGCATTTCCACGGCTCCAGTGCAGAAAACATGAGACCGTCAGCGATCTTTCCGAGAAGAAACCATAGTGGATGATCTGCTCGTCTATGAATGTGGAGACACAATGGAAGAAGCCATCGATGGCCATGACCAGAATGTAATGTAATTGCTGGGGGAGAGCTCACTAGTGAACCTGAACAAGAAAAAATTGCAACTGAAGCTGCCGGAGGTCAAACACTTGGGGCACATTTGACAGTAAACCTCTCCGCCCAGATCCTGGCAAGGCAAGAGCTTCAGTAGCAATGCAACAGTCAACAGAGGTGAAAGCACTTCAATGATTTGTTGGATTTGTGAACTATTGAGCAAAATCTTTGCCCAATTTCATATTGGAGTGAACCATTCTACAAACACTGCCAAGGAGGTGCACTGATGACATGAAGATTGGCGGAGGTGCTGATAGTGCCGTGGATTGTCAGAGGTCACAACAGGATATAGGTAGATTGGGGACTTGAGCACAGAAATGGCAGATGGAGTTTAATCCGGACAAATGCGAGGTGCTGCATTTTGGATGATCAAATCTCGGTATGAATTATACTGTAAATGGCAGAACCCTCAGGAACATTAACATACAGAGGGATCTGGGCGTGCAGGTCCACAGTTCCCTAAAAGTGGCAACACAGGTGGCCAAGGTGATTAAGAAGGCATTTGGCATGCTTGCCTTCATCAGCCGTGGCACTGACTACAGGAGTTGGGAAATCATGTTGCAGCTATATAAAACCTTGGTTAGGCCGCACTTGGAGGATTGCATGCAGTTCTGGTCACCACATTATCAGGAGGATGTGGAAGCTTTGGAGAGAGTGCAAAGAAGGTTCTCCAGGATGTTGCCTGGTCTCAAGCATGTTGGCTATGAGAAGAGGTTGAATAAACTACGATTGTTTTCACTGGAAAGACGGAGGCTGAGGGGAGACCTGATAGAGGTCTACAAAATTATGAGAGGCACAGACAGGGTGGATAGTCAGAGGCGTTTTCCAAGGGTGAAAGCGTCAATTACAAGTGGAGTCCAACCAGAAACTACTTCAAACCATTTTTCTCAAAGCATTACTATCTGCCCTGAAGCATCTGCAAAGAATGTCACATCCAGATGTGTCATACAAACAAGATAAACAGGTATACATCGCAGACATGCTGTCGAGAGCAGTTCTCATCCATGAAGAAAGTAAGGTTGCTCCAACAGAATGTGAAATTTTTCAAATTCAACATGAAGGTGAAAGGGGAAAGTTTAAGGGAGATGTGCGGGGTAAGTTTTTCACACAGAGTGTTGGTGCCTGGAACGTGCTGCCAGAGGATGTGGTGGAAGCAGGCACATGAGCAACATTTAAGAGGCATCTGGGTGGGTACATGAATCGGGAGGAAATAGAGGAATAGGAGGAATAAGGACCAGAAGGTTTTGGGTGCAGAACAAGAAGCAGTGTTCACTAAAATCAAATAACTATTGGCAACGAGTGCTGAAGTACAATGAAACCACCTTTCAGTGTGACGTCTTGGAGCAACCCCAATACAGTGAGGACAACCAGTCACATTTTCTTCCTGGGCATCAACACAAACGGAACGCCTCTCCGCTCAGATTGAGGAACATGTGCCTGGATAGTGTTCTTGCTCGTGAGAATTTTTCATCGGTGCCTGTTTCCAAGAGTGGAGTCCGACCACAAGCTACTTCAAACCATTTTTCTCAAACCATCACTATCTGCCCTAAAGCACCTGCAAAGATTGTCACTTAGCTTACAGAGATTTCACCTGGATGTGACATACACGCAAGGTAAACAGGTGTACATCGCAGGCATGCTGTCGAGAACAGTTTCTCCCCCATGAAGAAAGTAAGGTGACTCCAACAGAATGTGAAATCTTTCAGATTCAACGTGAAGCAACAGCTCAACATTCTCTGGATGGCATCAACCCAGCAGAAATGTTGAATCTGACAGACAGGCGCTTTGCCTGAGAGCATCACAGGCATACCCGTGGGCACATTGAGATGAATTGACAGCCCAAGGTGGCATCTTGTAAGGAGATGGGAGGAGAGGTGCTGAAATGCATCCATGCAAGTCGTCAAGGAATTGAATCAAGTCTGAGGAATGGCAAGGGAAGTGATTTACACGCCAAACATAAGCAATTAAATTAAAAGACCACATTGACCAATGCGGTGCATGTAACAAGTACCAAGCTAAATAGGCTAGAAAGCTGTTGATGATACATGACATCCCAAACAGACCATGGTTAAAGCTGGGAGAAGGCCTCTTCATTATAGTAGGAACTGACTATCTTGTTACTGTAGACTATTAGTCTGACTACTGGAAGTTAGATGCGTTGACTCCAACGACAGCAGGAGAAATAGAAGCAAACACAGAAATTACTGGACAATCTCAGCAGGTCTGACAGCATCGGTGGAGAGAGTAGAAGAATGCCTGAAAGCCCCCTTCAGTCATTATGACATTCCAGACATTGTGATGAGGCACAATGGCCTTCAGTTCATGAGTGAAGACTTTAGCTACTTCACAAGGAATTGGGAAATTCAACGCTACACATAATCTCTGCATTATCCCCAGGTGAATGGAAGGGCTGAGGTAGCAATGAAAATCACCGAAGGAAGATCAAGAAATTGAGCAAATCTAGCACAGACCTATACAAGGCAATCATTGAGCAGAGAAACCCACTGACTGAAGGCATGGAAAATAGTGCAGTCCAAAGACTAATGGCATGCCATGCACAAACGATTCGCCCAACAGTAAAGGTTTACTGAAACCAGGAAAGGTAACAGGTGTGAGTGAAAAAAATCACGGTCAAACGACAGAAAGTCAAATTTCATTTTGACAAGACTGCTAAACCATTGCCGGAGCTGCGCATTGGAGAGCCAGTCATGGTACAAACCTCTACCGTTCTCAACAGGAGTCACCCACATGGTAACTTGGGACTTGGATCGTACGCCGTGGAAGTAAGCAACCAAATAGGCTGGTGCAACTGCAGGCCTATACGCGCAACTGATGAAGCTGTTCCTTCATTGCGGTCGGCCAGTCTGGAAGAATGGATCGCATCAGCCACACTGAGTACAGAACTACCATCAATCCAAGAGATCCACATGTCCCCAACAACAACAGTTGCCGTGACAACGCGTGTCATGACAACGGCATTGCCCAGACAAGGAACATCACCCAGAGGAACAGCCAATGGCAAAGCGCACGCATGCCATAAAAGAGCACAGCTTAAGAACCATGTATGCAATACAGGTGCAGGGACTGACAGGTAGCACAAAGAGTTGTCAACGCATGAGAACACTGGGCGTATAATGTGTAACCTGGGTAACTCACCGTTACACATGATCGTACATGCAAATGTGCTGTCTGTTCGTTATGATGTCTTGGATTAAAAATGCCACATTACTACATGCCCTATCTGGCTTGCTGTAGTCATGTGGCCTCTGCCATGAGGGAATCACTCTGTAAGCAGCCATATTAAAATAAGTTCAGGAAACACTTTTTGGCCTAGAAAACCCGTAATCTTTGAGCTCGAAACACTATTTGGAATGTTGAGCTCCAAAATGGTACCTCTGGGATTAAATCAGCATTATACTCAGATTAACGTCTGATCTATCCATACGTCTAGTAGACATTCAATACTCCCGCACTAATATGGCATCCAAAAGTGATTTGCTTGAAAATAAAACGTGTGCATTCCGCAGATGCCAGTTTGGACATTAATGAAGTCCTGTGGCATTGGAATAATGGGTACCACCAACCCAGATTTTACTCCGTATATATTTTAATATTAGCAACCCATTTAGCTCAATATTATCCAACTAGCTTACATATATAATAATTTATTTGTGCCTACTGTCACAGTACAATGCCTGGAATTCCACAACAACGTATATTTATGAAGTGTATTTTGGAAATGTTGTGAATTTAAAAAAGGTATATTTTTATAGCGCACTATGGGGCTGGAACCTGTGGGAAGCCCCTGGGAGGGATGTTTTAACATAAAATGTAAAAATATATTGTATATATAAACTGCAATTGTACATTTTGTGAGTGCCACTTAATGTCCTACGTGGTCATACTGTTATGTAATGCACTTGCACAAGCTTTGTGAATAAAGTATAACTTTTGAAAACAAAATTGAGGCCGCATGGCTGATGATAAAAACCCTTCAGCTATACACGAATGAGGATGTACAATTGAAATGGAGGCTGTGTGAGTTTTCTATTCATTTTATATTCTTTCTTCCAGAATTTGAAGCTATGGTTAAAGAAGAAAAGATGCCCAGGAAAAAGTAGAAACAAGAATTCAAAATGTCCACTATTAAGGAGTGAAGCTGTGTATGGCGAGGAGTTTTGCATTGATTGGGGTGTTGTTAAGCTTCTGCATTCCCTTCAAAACCCCATTTCACCCAGCTAAATCTTACAGGAATTAGATAATAGAGACAATAATTAAGCTGACCAGATTCCGCAGTAGTTGTAATCAATAAATCCCTAAGACTCAACAGTTGCTGAGGATGCCTTGGGTTCTAGCTCAGTCCACCATTGCAAATCCCACTCCCATCCCCTCTGAACACATCCACCCAAAACACCCAGCTGTTGTTCGCCCGAGAACAACAAAAAAACAAATTGGCACTCCGGTGCAGCACTGACGGAGTGCTGTACTGTCAGGGATGCCACCTTTCAGGTGAGGCTTTAAGCTGAGGGCCCACCTGCTCTGGTGGGTGTAAATGATCCCGTGGCACCATTTTGGAAGAAGAGCAATGGAGTGAGTTGTCCCTGGTGTCCTGGCCAATATTTTAATCCCTCAATCAACCACCACAAATGGACCGATTATCTTGTCATGGTCACATTGCCGTTTGTGAGAGTGTGCTGTGTGCAAATTGGCTGCCATGTTTCCCACCTTGCGACAGTGGCTGCACTAAAGTACTTTATTGACTGTAAAGCACTTTGAGACAGCCGGCGATCTTGAAAAAATACTATGAATGTAAGCCTTTCTTTTCCTGGAGAGGGGAACCACTATGCAAATTAAAGAGGAAATAATGACTTTAAAAATGTTTTGTAGTTCTCGAGTAAGACAACCTGGAGCAGAATGGACGAAACCGGTTCAGCCCAACTGGAGCAAAGCAAGATTGGCCACTTGGAATGATGGGGGACATGTTCATTGCTGTAATCTGCTGACAGTGCAATGAATGTGCTCTGAAAACATACAGTCTAAGAGCTGGGCCATCACTGCCGCTTTCTGCTTTGCTCGTACACCCACGCTATGGCTGTGTGTTTGTAAATGAACCTGCAGGGGAGCGGATATGCGCAAACTCCTCCAACCTCAACCACTTCCCATTTCTTCCCCACTGCTTTTTAACGAGATCACTCACCAAACTTTGCCACCCTGAAACCTCCACAATTTGTATGAATTACTTTTTGTTCTTGAGAACGTCCCCACTTCCTGAATGAATAAAACCACCTTGTTTGCTACCGGCAGTAAGTGGACTCGTCCTTGGTGCAACGTCAATTTGTTGTAAGACGGAATTTATGGAAGGTTGCACGGTCGACTTCCCAACCTCAAAGACCACCTTAACAGTTGCCACATTAGAACTCTTTCAGTGTTCTACCAATCCACTGAATGGGTGCATTTCAAACCACATTAACTTTGAAAGAACAATCCGTGTCTTGATATGATTGATCTGTACTGCATTAGGAATCCCAAACAGTGAACTTAGAAATGATCTAAAAGTTGCAAATCATTGTAATGTACATTATGTTCAGATCATTTAGTTGCAGACCATTTGTTTTCAACCTTTCTGCTTTGTCAAAAGTCAGTAATTAAATTACTGAGGCCTGCAAACTTGATTACCTGCAAAGACTCGCATTCAAAATATCATCTTGCATCATTGACTTTGTCTATTTTGTTTCCGACATTTCCGCAAAGAGTGCGAAGAGAGCCAGGAGTTTACAGGAAGTGTAGCTGACTGGGAGCAGAGTCGGAGGGCGGAGATCTAGTTAGTCCACACAGCAGCTATATTCTGTAAGGTAAGAGGGGATGGAGGCTAGGCCAGTTACATGCTCCTCCTGTAGGATGTGGGTGGTGAGGGATACCACCGGTGTCCCCACTGACTATACCTGCGGGAAGTGCACCCAACTTCAGCTCCTCAAAGACCGTGTTAGGGAACTGGAGCTGAAGCTGGATGAACTTCGGATCATCCGGGAGGCAGAGGGGGTGATTGAGAAGAGTTACAGGGAGGTAACCACACCCAAGGTACAGGACAAGGATAGCTGGGTTACAGTCAGGGGGAAAAAAACAAACAGGCAGACAGTGCAGGGATCCCTCGTGGCCGTTCCCCTTCAAAACAAGTATACCGTTTTGGATGCTGTTGGGGGGGATGACCTACCGGGGGAAGGCCCTAGCGGCCAGGTCTCTGGCACTGAGTCTGGCTCTGGGGCTCAGAAGGGAAGGGGGGAGAATAGAAAAGCAATAGTTGTAGGAGATTCAATGGTTAGGGGAATAGATAGGAGATTCTGTGGTCGCGAGCGAGACTCCCGGAAGGTATGTTGCCTCCCGGGTGCCAGGGCCAGGGATGTCTCGGATCGTGTCTTCAGGATCCTTAAGGGGGAGGGGGAGCAGCCAGAAGTCGTGGTGCACATTGGTACCAACGACATAGGTAGGAAAAGGGGTGTGGAGGTAATAAACAAGTTTAGGGAATTAGGCTGGAAGTTGAAAGCCAGGACAGACAGAGTTGTCATCTCTGGTTTGTTGCCAGTGCCACGTGATAGCGAGGCTAGGAATAGAGAGAGAGTGCAGTTGAACACGTGGCTGCAGGAATGGTGTAGGAGGGAGGGCTTCAGGTATTTGGATAATTGGAGCGCATTCTGGGGAAGGTGGGACCTGTACAAGCAGGACGGGTTGCACCTGAACCAGAGGGGCACCAATATCCTGGGAGGGAGGTTTGCTAGTACTCTTCGGGAGGGTTTAAACTAATTTGGCAGGGGAATGGGAACCGGATTTGTAGTCCAGCAACTAAGGTAGCCGATATTCAGGGCGCCAAAGCTTGTAATGAGGCAGTGGGGAAGGGAACACTGACAAAGGAGAGTATTTGCAGGCACGGAGATGGGTTGAAGTGTGTATACTTCAACGCAAGAAGCATCAGGAATAAGGTGGGTGAACTTAAGGCATGGATCGGTACTTGGGACTACGATGTGGTGGCCATCACGGAAACTTGGATAGAAGAGGGGCAGAAATGGTTGTTGGAGGTCCCTGGTTATAGATGTTTCAATAAGATTAGGGAGGGTGGTAAAAGAGGTGGGGGGGTGGCATTATTAATTAGAGATAGTATAACAGCTGCAGAAAGGCAGTTTGAGGAGTATCACCCTATTGAGGTAGTATGGGTTGAAGTCAGAAATAGGAAAGGAGCAGTCACCTTGTTAGGAGTTTTCTATAGGCCCCCCAATAGTAGCAGAGATGTGGAGGAACAGATTGGGAAACAGATTTTGGAAAGGTGCAGAAGTCATAGGGTAGTAGTCATGGGCGACTTTAACTTCCCAAATATTGAGTGGAAACTCTTTAGATCAAATAGTTTGGATGGGGTGGTGTTTGTGCAGTGTGTCCAGGAAGCTTTTCTAACACAGTATGTAGATTGTCCAACCAGAGGAGGGGCAATATTGGATTTAGTACTGGGTAATGAACCAGGACAAGTGATAGATTTGTTAGTGGGGGAGCATTTTGGAGATAGTGACCACAATTCTGTGACTTTCACTTTAGTAATGGAGAGGGATAGGTACGTGCAACAGGGCAAGGTTTACAATTGGGGGAAGGGTAAATACGATGTTGTCAGACAAGAATTGAAGTGCATAAGTTGGGAACATAGGCTGGCAGGGAAGGACACAAGTGAAATGTGGAACTTGTTCAAGGAACAGGTGCTACGTGTCCTTGATATGTATGTCCCTGTCAGGCAGGGAAGAGATGGTCGAGTGAGGGAACCATGGTTGACAAGAGAGGTTGAATGTCTTGTTAAGAGGAAAAAGGTGACTTATGTAAGGCTGAGGAAACAAGGTTCAGACAGGGCATTGGAGGGATACAAGATAGCCAGGAGGGAACTGAAGAAAGGGATTAGGAGAGCTAAGAGAGGGCATGAACAATCTTTGGCGGGTAGGATCAAGGAAAACCCCAAGGCCTTTTACACATATGTGAGAAATATGAGAATGACTAGAGCGAGGGTAGGTCCGATCAAGGACGGTAGCGGGAGATTGTGTATTGAGTCTGAAGAGATAGGAGAGGTCTTGAATGAGTACTTTTCTTCTGTATTTACAAATGAGAGGGGCGATATTGTTGGAGAGGACAGTGTGAAACAGATTGGTAAGCTCGAGGAAATACTTGTTAGGAAGGAAGATGTGTTGGGCATTTTGAAAAACCTGAGGATAGACAAGTCCCCCGGGCCTGACGGGATATATCCAAGGATTCTATGGGAAGCAAGAGATGAAATTGCAGAGCCGTTGGCAATTATCTTTTCGTCCTCACTGTCAACAGGGGTGGTACCAGGGGATTGGAGAGTGGCGAATGTCGTGCCCCTGTTCAAAAAAGGAACTAGGGATAACCCTGGGAATTACAGGCCAGTTAGTCTTACTTCGGTGGTAGGCAAAGTAATGGAAAGGGTACTGAAGGATAGGATTTCTGAGCATCTGGAAAGACACTGCTTGATTAGGGATAGTCAGCACGGATTTGTGAGGGGTAGGTCTTGCCTTACAAATCTTATTGAATTCTTTGAGGAGGTGACCAAGCATGTGGATGAAGGTAAAGCAGTGGATGTAGTGTACATGGATTTTAGTAAGGCATTTGATAAAGTTCCCCATGGTAGGCTTCTGCACAAAGTAAGGAGGCATGGGATAGTGGGAAATTTGGCCAGTTGGATAACGAACTGGCTAACCGATAGAAGTCAGAGAGTGGTGGTGGATGGCAAATATTCAGCCTGGATCCCAGTTACCAGTGGTGTACCGCAGGGATCAGTTCTGGGTCCTCTGCTGTTTGTGATTTTCATTAATGACTTGGATGAGGGAGTTGAAGGGTGGGTCAGTAAATTTGCAGACGATACGAAGATTGGTGGAGTTGTGGATAGTAAGGAGGGCTGTTGTCGGCTGCAAAGAGACATAGATAGGATGCAGAGCTGGGCTGAGAAGTGGCAGATGGAGTTTAACCCTGAAAAGTGTGAGGTTGTCCATTTTGGAAGGACAAATATGAATGCGGAATACAGGGTTAACGGTAGAGTTCTTGGCATTGTGGAGGAGCAGAGAGACCTTGGGGTCTATGTTCATACATCTTTGAAAGTTGCCACTCAAGTGGATAGAGCTGTGAAGAAGGCCTATGGTGTGCTCGCGTTCATTAACAGAGGGATTGAATTTAAGAGCCATGAGGTAATGATGCAGCTGTACAAAACCTTGGTAAGGCCACATTTGGAGTACTGTGTACAGTTCTGGTCGCCTCATTTTAGGAAGGATGTGGAAGCTCTGGAAAAGGTGCAAAGAAGATTTACCAGGATGTTGCCTGGAATGGAGAGTAGGTCTTACGAGGAAAGGTTGAGGGTGCTAGGCCTTTTCTCATTAGAGCGGAGAAGGATGAGGGGCGACTTGATAGAGGTTTATAAGATGATCAGGGGAATAGATAGAGTAGACAGTCAGAGACTTTTTCCCCAGGTGGAACACACCATTACAAGGGGACATAAATTTAAGGTGAAAGGTGGAAGATATAGGAGGGATATCAGAGGTAGGTTCTTTACCCAGAGAGTAGTGGGGGCATGGAATGCACTGCCTGTGGAAGTAGTTGAGTCGGAAACATTAGGGACCTTCAAGCAGCTGTTGGATAGGTACATGGATTACGGGAAAATGATATAGTGTAGATTTATTTGTTCTTAAGGGCAGCACGGTAGCATTGTGGATAGCACAATTGCTTCACAGATCCATGGTCCCAGGTTCGATTCCAGCTTGGGTCATTGTCTGTGCGGAGTCTGCACGTCCTCCCCGTGTCTGCGTGGGTTTCCTCCGGGTGCTCCGGTTTCCTCCCACAGTCCAAAGATGTGCGGGTTAGGTGAATTGGCCAATGATAAATTGCCCTTAATGTCCAAATTGCCCTTGGTGTTGGGTGGAGGTGTTGAGTTTGGGTAGGGTGCTCTTTCCAAGAGCTGGTGCAGACTCAAGGGGCCGAATGGCCTCCTTCTGCACTGTAAATTCAATGATAATCTATGATTAATCTAGGACAAAGGTTCGGCACAACATCGTGGGCCGAAGGGCCTGTTCTGTGCTGTATTTTCTATGTTCTATGTTCTATGTTCTATATATGTGGTTGTAGCAACCCACCTCTTCACTCACCTGAGGAAGGAGCTGCGCTCCAAAAGCTAATGATTCGAAACAAACCTGTTGGACTTTAACCTAGTGTTGTAGGACTTCTTACTGTGTCCACCCCAGTCCAATGCTGGCATCTCCACATCACAGTAATTAAATTGACCATGTTCTCGACGCTGTTCAGTCTGCGAATGTGGGCCCTGAAGCCAGCCATTTTACCCTTAAAACCCATTGATCGAATAGATTGTATAAATCCCTTCCAAACTTATTTAAACTCCAGAGGCCAAACTCTATGGGATCCGCTTGGAGAGGCAGTGCAGAGCAATTCTGAGACAATCGGAATTTTAATGGCAAGTTAGGGAGGAATGCAAGTTCACGGGTTTACTGCAATTTCGTGAGTCAACATTTCAATTTTAGGAAGTGGAATAGAGGGATTTTTGTAGCTGCTTTGGGAACAGAATTCTTTAACTCAGACCATTACTCTGTGAAAAATTGAAATGCGTGAGTTGAATGAAGTATTTTCCTTTAATCTGTAATTTTAATCATTATCCCTGAGCAGCTGTTTATTTAAGAATCCACATCAAACTAGCTTGCGCGATGCACCAGTTTGTATTTAGCCAGTGCTGACACGGAAATAATTGGGTCTAATTGCTTTAGGGCTCGCCGGAGGTTCGGTAATATTGTGGATAAGATCACAAGACCATAAGATATAGGAGCAGAATTAGTCCATTCGGCCCATCAAGTCTGCTCCGTCATTCAATCATGGCTGATATGTTTCTCATCCCATTGTCCTTTTAAAAAATACTTTTATTAAGATAAATTTTTCAACATAAGCAAAAAAACAACTTACACAACAATTACAATTATAAACTCGATCACCCCCTCCCCCACAAAGAGAAAATAAATACAAAGACGCAAAACAAATGGGGGCAGTACGGTAGCATTGTGGATAGCACAATTGCTTCACAGCTCCAGGGTCCCAGGTTCGATTCCGGCTTGGGACACTGTCTGTGCGGAGTCTGCACATCCTCCCCGTGTGTGCGTGGGTTTCCTCCGGGTGCTCCAGTTTCCTCCCACAGTCCAAAGATGTGCAGGTTAGGTGGATTGGCCATGTTAAATTGCCCTCAGTGTCCAAAATTGCCCTTAGTGTTGGGTGGGGTTACTGGGTTATGGGGATAGGGTGGAGGTGTTGACCTTGGGTAGGGTGCTCTTTCCAAGAGCCGGTGCAGACTCGATGGGCCGAATGGCCTCCTTCTGCACTGTAAATTCTATGTAAAATCCCAAGAACCTCCACCCCAAGAATTCCTGACATGGTGCTGAAGAAGACCCAAAAGCTCACCAGTTTAGGGTAAGACCAGAACATGTGCGTGTGCTTCGCCGGAACCCGTAAACAACACTCGCACCTGTCCTCTCTTCAGCCGAAAAGATCTCGAGCTCAAAGCATTGGTATGCACCCTCTTTGTGGGGGCCTTATATAGGAGCTGGATCCAAGATAGAAATCTTGGTCCAAAACCAAACCTACCCAGGATTTTGAACAGATTTCCCCTTTCAAATGCCTTTTCCGCATCAAATAAACTAATTACCTCTGGCTCGGGGGCTGGACAGGGGGACAGTGTAACATTAATCAATTGCCAAATATTGGCCGACAAATGCCTGCCCTTAACAAAGCCAGTCAGTTCTTGTGATACAACCCCTATAAGGCAAGGTTCCAAGTGCCAAAACCTTTGCCCGCAACTTCACATCCACATTCAATAAGGAGATAGGACGATGGGGCCCAGATTCTGTCGCATCCTTATCTTCATTTTAAATCCGAGAAATCGATGCCTGCGCCAAAATGGCCAGCGGTATCCCCCTAGACAAGGAGTCATTCAACATCTCGAGCAACAATGGGACCAACTGCCCGCCAATTTGTGACAAAATCTGATCAGGAATCCTTCCGGACACGGCACCTTAGCTGACTGGATCAGACCCTTACATTTCTTGACCTCCTCCAGTGTCAGCGGGGGCTCCAGTTCCTCCCTTCTCTCTCGTTCTACCGCCAGGATAGACAAACCATCCAAAAACTCAGACATAGACAACCCATCCTCAGGGGTCTCCGACTCATAAAGACACCAATAAAAAGACTCAAAAGCCTCATTGACCTTACCTGGGGCGGAGACCAACCTGCCACTCGAGGCCTTAACCTGCACTATTTTCCGAGAGGCTGCCTGCCGCGTCAGGTGACTGACCCTCTCCCCATGTTCATAAAAAGCCCCCCTCGAGATTTGCATCTGGCGCCACCACCCCGCCCGTCGACAGCAACCCAAACTCCAATTGCAGTTCCTGTCTGCTTCCCAACAGCTCCGACATCAGGGCACCCAAGTATTGCCGATCCACCTCCAGGACGGCCTCCACCAACCTTTGCCTCTCCTCCGTTTCACCCTTCTCTGCATGTGCCCTCTAAGAGATTGTCACCTCTCTGGTTCGCCACACTACCAGAAGGATGTGGAGGCTTTGGAGAGGGTACAGAAGAGGTTTACCAGGACGTTGCCTGGTCTGGAGGGCGTTAGCTATAAGGAGAGGTTGGATAAACTTGGATCGTTTTCACTGGAACAACGGAGGTTGAGGAACAACCTGATAGAAGTTTACAAAATTGTGAGGGACATGGACAGAGTGGATAGTCAGAAACTTTTTCCCAGGATGGAAGAGTCAATTACTAGGGGGACATAGGTTTAAGATGCGAGTGGAAAAGTTTAGAGGAGATGTGCGAGGCACGTTTTTTTACATAAAGGGTGGTGAGTGCCTGGAACGCGATAGACACTTAAGAGGCATCTTGAAAAATATGTGAATAGGATGAGAATAGAGGGATACAAACGCCTGAAGTGCAGAAGGTTTTAGTTTAGACAGGCATCATGAGCGGTGCAGGCGAGGAGGACCAAAGGGCCCGTTCCTGGGCTGTACTGGTCTTTGTTCTTAATAATCAGCTTCAAAGCCACCCTCAATGTGGAAGGCAAAATCTCCTTCCTCCCCTCTCATCTCCCCCCTCTCTCCCCCGCCCCCCCCTCTCACCCCCTCTCCCCCCCTCCCCCCCTCCCCCCCCTCCCCCCCCTCCCCTCTCTCCCCCCCCCCTCTCTCCCCCCCCACTCTCCCCCCTCTCTCTCTCCCCCCCTCTCTCTCTCCCCCCTCTCTCTCTCTCCCCCCTCTCTCTCTCTCTCCCCTCTCTCCCCTCCCCTCTCTCCCCCCCTCCCCTCTCTCCCCCCTCCCCTCTCTCCCCCCCTCTCTCCCCCCTCTCTCTCCCTCCCCCCCCCTCTCTCCCTCCCCCCTCTCTCCCCCTCCCTCTCTCCCCCCCGCTCTCTCCCCCTCTCTCCCCCTCCCTCTCTCTCCCCCTCTCTCCCCCCTCTCTCCCACCCTATCGCTCCCCCTCCCCCTCTCTCCCCTCACCCCCTCCCCCTTCCCCCCTCTCTCTCCCCCTCCCGCCTCTCTCTCGCCCCTCCCCCTCCCCCTCCCCCCTCTCTCTCCCCCCCTCCCCCTCTCTCTCCCCCCTCTTTCTCCCCCCCTCCCCCCTCTCTCCCACCCTCTCTCTCCCCCCTCTCCCGCCCTCCCCCTCTCTCCCCCTCTCTCCCCCCTCTCTCTCCCCCCTTCCCCCCTCCCCCCTCTCTCCCCCCTCCCCCCCTCTTGCTCCCCCCTCTCTCTCCCCCCTCTCGCTCCCCCCTCCCCCCTCTCTCTCCCCCCCTCTCTCTCCCCCCTCCCCCCTCTCTCCCCCCCCTCTCTCTCCCCCTCTCTCTCTCTCCCCCCTCCCCCTCCTCTATCTCCCCCCTCCCCCCTCTCTCTCTCTCCCCCCTCCCCCCCTCTCTCTCCCCCCTCTCTCTCTCCCCCCTCCACCCCTCTCTCTCTCCCCCCTCCCTCATCCCCCCTCTCGCCCCCCCCTCTCCCTCCCCCCTCACCCCCCTCTCCTCCGCTCTCCCCCGCTCTCTCTAACCCCCCCCTCTCTCCCCCCTCTCTCTCCCCCTCCCCCTCACTCTCTCCCCCCTCTCTCTCCCCCTCCCCCTCTCTCTCCCCCCTCCCCCCTCTCTCCCCCCTCCCCCCTCTCTCCCCCCTCCCCCCCTCTCTCCCCCCTCTCTCCCCCCCTATCTCCCCCCTCCCCCCTCTCTCTCCCCCTCTCTCTCCCACGCTCTCTCTCCCCCCCACCCTCTCTCTCTCCCCCCTCTCTCTCCCCCCTGCCCCTTCCCCCTCTCTCTCTCCCCCTCCCCCCACTCTCTCTCCCCCCTCCCCCCTCTCTCTCTCTCCCCCCTCCCCCCCTCTCTCTCCCCCTCTCTCTCTCCCCCCTCCACCCCTCTCTCTCTCCCCCCTCCCTCATCCCCCCTCTCGCCCCCCCTCTCCCTCCCCCTCACCCCCCTCTCCTCCGCTCTCCCCCGCTCTCTCACCCCCCCCTCTCTCTCCCCCCTCTCTCTCCCCCCTCCCCCTCACTCTCTCCCCCCTCTCTCTCCCCCTCCCCCCTCTCTCTCCCCCCTCCCCCCTCTCTCCCCCCTCCCCCTCTCTCCCCCCTCCCCCCTCTCTCCCCCCTCCCCCCTCTCTCCCCCCCTATCTCCCCCTCCCCCCCCCTCTCTCTCCCCCCTCTCTCCCCCCACTCTCTCTCCCCCCACCCTCTCTCTCTCCCCCCTGCCCCTTCCCCCTCTCTCTCTCCCCCCTCCCCCCACTCTCTCTCCCCCCCTCCCCTCTCTCTCTCTCCCCCCCTCCCCCCTCTCTCTCCCCCTCCCCCCCTCTCTCCCCCCTCCCCCTCTCTCTCCCCCTCCCCCTCTCTCTCTCCCCCCTCCCCCCACTATCTCCCCCCTCCCCCCTCTTTCTCCCCCTCCCCCTCCCCCTCTCTCTCTCCCCCTCCCCCTCTCTCTCTCCCCCCCCTCTCTGCCTCCCCCTCTCCCTCTCTCTCTCCCCCTCCCCCTCTCTCTCCCCCTCTCTCTCTCCCCCCTCCCCCCTCTCTCCCCCTCCCCTCTCTCTCTCACCCCCTCCCCCTCTCTCTCCCCCCTCCCCCTCTCTCTCTCCCCCTCCCCCCCTCTCTCTCTCTCCCCCCTCCCCCTCTCTCTCTCCCCTCCCCCCTCCCCCTCTCTCTCTCCCCCCCTCCTCTCTCCCCTCCTCTGCCCCCTCCACCCCCTCTCCCCCTCTCTCTCTCCCCCTCTCCTCTCTCTCTCCCTCCTCCCCTTCTCTCTCTCCCTCCTCCCCCTCTCTCTCCCCTCCCCCTCTCTCCCCCCTCCCCCCTCTCTCTCCCCCCCTCTCCTCTCTCTCTCCCTCCTCCCCCTCTCTCTCCCCCTCCCCTCTCTCCCCCCCCTCTCTCTCCCCCCTCTCTCCCTCTCCCTCTCTCTCCCCCCTCCTCCCTCTCTCTATACCCCCCTCTCTCTCTCTCCCCTCCCCCTCCCTCTCTCCCCCCTCCCCCTCTCTCTCCCCCCTCCCCCTCTCTCCCCCCTCCTCTCCCCCCTCTCTCCCCCTCTCTCCCCCCTCCCCTTTCTCTCCCCCTCCCCTTTCTCTCCCCCCTCTCTCCCCCCTCCCCCTCCCCATCTTTCTCTCCCCCTCCCCCCTTTCTCTCCCCCTCCGCCCTCTCTCTCACCCCCTCCCCCCTCTCCCCCTCACCCTCTCTCTCCCCCTCTCTCTCTCCCCCCTCATCTCCCCCTCACCCTCTCTCTCTCCCCCCTCTCTCTCTCCCCCCTCCTCTGCGCCCTCCCCCCTCCTCTCCCCCCTCTCACCCCTCTCTCTCCCCCCACCCCCTCTCGATCCCCCCTCCCCTTCTCTCTCTCCCCCCTCCCCCCTCTCTCTCCCCCCTCTCTCTCCCCCTCGCCCCTCTCTCTCCCCCCCACCCCCTCTCTCTCCCCCTCCCCCCTCTCTCCCCCCCCTCCCCCCCTCTCTCCCCCTACCCCCTCTCTCTCCCCCCTCTCTCTCCCCCTCCCCCCACCCCCTCTCTCTCCCCCCTCTCTCTCCCCCCCTCTCTCTCTCCCCCCTCCACCCCTCTCTCTCCCCCCTCCCCCCTCTCTCTCCCCCCTCCCCCTCTCTCTCCCCCTCCCCCCTCCCACCCTTTCTCTCCCCCCTCCCCCCCTCCCCCCTTTCTCTCCCCCTCTCTCTCCCCCTCTTTCTCCCCCCTCTCTCTCTCCCTCCCCCCCTCTCTCTCTCTCCCCCTCTCTCTCTCCCCCCTCCCCCCTCTCTCTCCCCCCCTCTCTCTCCCCCTCCCCTCTCCCCCCTCGCTCTCCCCCTCCCCCCTATCTCTCTCCCCCCTCTCTCTCCCCCCTCCCCCTCTCTCTCCCCCTCTCGCTCCCCCCTCACCACCCTCTCCCCCCTCTCCCCCGCTCTCTCTCTCCCCCCCTCCCCCTCTCTTTCTTCCCCCCTCTCTCCCCACCTCTCGCCCCTCTCCCCCGCTCTCTCTCTCCCCCCTCTCTCTCCCCCCTCCCCCTCTCTCTCCCCCCCCTCCCCCTCTCTCTCCCCCCTCCCCCTCTCTCTCCCCCCCCCTCCCCCTCTCTCTCCCCCCTCTCTCTCCCCCCTCCCCCTCTCTCTCTCCCCCCTCTCTCTCCCCCCTCCCCCCCTCTCTCTCTCTCACCCCCTCCCCCTCTCTCTCTCCCCCCCCTCCCCCTCTCTCTCTCCACCCCTCCCCCTCTCTCTCTCCCCCTCCCCCTCCTCTGCCCGCTCCCCCCTCCTCTCCCCCTCTCTCCCCCCTCTCTCTACCCCCCTCTCTCTCCCCCCCTCTCTCTCCCCCCCCTCTCTCCCCGCTCTCCTCTCCCCCTCCTCTGCCCCCTCCCCCCTCCTCTCCCCCCTCTCTCCCCCCTCCCACCTCTCTCTCCCCCTCCCCCTCTC